>NW_006921610.1:578974-585065 GCF_000298275.1 Orycteropus afer afer
GGCACATAACAACAACAACAATCCTAGGGAGAAACACCCATTAGTTCAATCAACCATGAGACATCAGAAAGACAGCATTCCCACAGGGGAGGAGAGCTGGATAGACAGGAATGCATAGATAAGAAGGGAGCAAGGAAGGGATAGTCACAGGGAGGAGAGATGGAAGGAGAATTTTTATGGTTGGAGATTGTAATTGGGGCCATGAAACAAAATGTGCATGAACTATTGAGAGTAAAATGAATCTGCTTTGTAAATTTACACCCAAATCATGACAAAATATTTGACTATGTAAAGCAAAATTGACCCTAGTGCATCTTAGGGTCTATAACATGTTGAAGTAAACCACAAAATTTGGAGGAAAGAAGATATATAAAAAAATCCTCAAAGCTTTCATCTGATTTGCATAGAACAATTCAAACATATATATTTATATATATATTTTTTTAAATATCCTTGGATTAGCTAGATATAATGTCTTATTCACGAAACAGATGAACTAGCATAGGTGCTTTGGCATATGTGCAAAGAAGTAAGGCAACTGAAACTAGTAATTCTACCTTTATGATTCTACCATGTAAATTGGAGTTTGCAATCTGTTTGGAATCATGTAAACCCTAAGAGACTATATAAATATCTTTGTGATTTGGCAACCCATCTCTTACTTTGTATCCCACTTGTAGCATGGCACATAGCTTTATCCAAATCACACTGTGCTGTACTCTCTCAAGCCTTTGCTCTTGGCAGTGTGTAAAATTCTATTCTTTTAAAATCCTGGAGATCGACACTACATCTAAATAAACTGCCTTGATGCCAAATTTGGATTTAATTGCACCTTCCTCTAAACTGTGCTTCTTCCTTATCCCATATCCTTCTATTATTATATGAATCACACCATCACTTTTACTCACTGCCTTCAAGTCAATTCCGATTCAGAGTGACCTGCTTTGGGTTTCTGATGCAGTAAATCTTTACTGAAGTAGATTGCTCAGTCTTCCTCTCACAGAGTGGCTGGTGGGTTTGAACCATCACCCTTCTGGTTAGCAGTCAAATGCCTTAGGCACTATGCCACCAGCTCCTTGAATGACACCATAGAGCATAAAAATTAATCATACTATTTTCTCTTCAAAGAAAAAAAATGCTAAGATATTTTTAAATTGTGATTGCAATTTTTGGTAGACTTACTACACTATACCTCAAGTAGGGAATGATTGTACCTTATTAAAGGTATGATTTAACAACATAATATTGAGTAAATAACCATCTACTGGAAGAATGTTTCATATCTATGATGAGATTCAAACTAGAAAATGCTTAGGGAAAAAAAGCTCTTTGTATTAATGCACATTAAGATTGTAATAAAATATGGTAATTCTATAATATTTTATATGAGATTTTAATGTTGGTATTTGCAAAATTTAATAAAGACAGTGAAAAATTAGATTCTGCTTTTCTTTATACTATAGCTTTAATTTGTATTAAAAAATATAAGTAAGTACCAAATTACGAGACTGAATAATTTGAATACTTTTCTATCATGAATTTCTTCTACATTGTATTAGCTTTTGCAGGATAAATATAAAGTCCCTTCATTTAATTATTTGCATTTTAAAATCATTAAGCAAGAAAAACTTCATCTCAAAACATTACTTTTCATTATACTGCATAATTAACATAACATTCAAAATGTGGTCAAGAGTTCCTTTATTCTGAGATCATGATTCTCCCATCCTGTTCTACCTTACTAAAACAGTCTTCATATAATCCAAGAATATGTGGACAAAGAAAACTACTCAACTCCTAAACCTTCCAGTCGGTGTACGAGGAGGAATTCTGACCAACACAACATAGAAAATTTCTTAGGAAAAGTTCTTTCCTGTGGAAAACAGAAAGATCTTTGTAGGAAAAAGCCCTTTGGCCTTTTGTCTTCATCCTTCTTTCTGTTTACACACCTGAAATGATGCCTAAAGGCACAGCAGCCATCTAAAGATAAGGAGTAGAAATGTAAGACAAATGTTAGACAGCAAAGCAGGAAACCAGGGAAATCTGGCTCTTTAATGACATCCTGAAGCAGCTGGACCAGCCTGATGCCTGCTTCTGAACATTATGTTACAGAAGAAAAATAGACCTCTGTCTGTGTAAGCCACTACTGGTTGGGCTTTACTATTTGCAACTAAATACATTCTTAATTCAAATGATGTTATTTAGAAGAAAACATATTATAAATATAAATCATGCTTTCTGGCAATAGATGTGAAATCATTTATTTACCATTTGCTTTATAATAAATCATTAATTTATTCGTATTCATTCTGTTGTAAAAAATTGACTTGCATGTGTTCTATTGCTCTAAATATGTAGCCTGTGAGTCTTAAGAACTTGCTTCTGAGTAATATTTCAGTAGTCATGATAAGTAACATTTTTGTGACACATTATAGGCTAACATAATGCTTTACCAGTCATGGTTTATAAATGATTAACCTATTGAAGAACTTTTAAAATCATTATATATATAAAAACAAAAAAAAATACCTCACTGGCATGGAGTCAATTCCGACTCCTAGGGACCCCCTTTGGGTTTCCAAGGCAGTAAATCTTTACTCAAGTAGATTACCCAGTCCTCCTTCCATGGAGTGCCTGGTGGGTTTGAACCACCAACCTTCTGGTAAGCAGTGAAATGCCTTAGGCACTATACCACCAATGCTCTTTATTATTATATAATAAAAGCTAAAAAAGAAAACCCAGAATCAATTAGAACTGAAGTATACAGTTCTTGATAAAAGTAAATAAATAAATAAAATCTAAGTGTGAAATTCTGACTTCTGAATACTATATTCAGGTTCATAATTCAATTCAAAAGAACTTAAAAAATGAACCCGACTTAGTCCATCAAAGGAAAACTCCTTATTCTACTTACCACTTCATGAACTTGCATAGCATTTCAAATGAAAAGATACATAATACTTGTCTGTGGTGATCTGGTTGGTAAAGCTAATTGGAAAAATCTACAATTTGGATGAAATCCTGCCAAACTTGCATAAATATATATAATTTTGAAATAATTCTAGTATGATAAACCTTCACTTGTCAATAAAAAAATCTGTTGAAGTTGAAGAAGGCTTCATTTCTGGTACTCAATAATTAAAACTGTGTTTTACCTTCACACAGAGGTCCATACAGTCAATAACTAGCTCTGGAAAATTAATCTAAGAAACTGACATATATTGCATATCCTAATATATAAACAATCTTAAAAAATGAGTTAATTTAGGAACCCTATAATTTTAGTGATATTGATGACATTAATAATCATTACCAATATTTATTAGACATCCTGTAAGTACTAGAGTACAAGCTGAGCACACTAACTCTATTATCTTACTTTATTATAGTTAACTTAATCAACTCTGAAAAAAAAAAAAAAAACTTGAGGAGGTACTGGTGTTACTTACATTTTACATATGAGGATACCAAGAGAAATAAAATTTAATCAACTTGTCCAAAATTACACAGGTAAGACACAGATAGCATACAGAGACTAAAAGTATATGTATACCTTTAATCAATGCCATGTATTAATTGTCTCAAATATAGTAGCCCAATCTCCACTTACACCTGGCATAGTTTAAAAATCAGAAGGTTGAAATACATGCACCATATTCTTCCACAGGAACTTAAAACTGTTTTTTGAATACCAACTTTTTTTCCTAAGGGTGAAAGATTTGTTCCAGTGGTTCAAGAAAGCAGCCATATAAAGTCCTAGGAAGTGTGGTCAAACCTGTGGTACATTATAAGGGAACAGGTTTATTGTCATATCACAAAAGTTTTGAGGATATATGACTTTTTTACATAGTCCCCTTATAAAATGACATAAATAAAAACTATTCAATACATATTTATGGCTAGCCCAGCTTAAAAGCAAGGTAGTACAAAAACATATAAAGACAAGCATATAATAGGATACATAAAAGTAAACCAGAGGCTATTTCTATTAAGAGTGAATAATGCCAAGGGTATCAGGGGTTTTACTGGCTATAACTACACTATTAAAAGGTCAGAATGAATAACCAAGGATGTATCTTTACTGAACATACATGCAATATGACACAAAATACTGCTGAAATAGGAAATTACATAAATGAAATAATAGTAAGATGAGAATGGCAAGAACAAAAAGCTATTTAATCATTTTAAAAATCATCATATTTTACATAATAAGTACTTAATAATTTTATAAACTATTAATTATCCCTTTTCTTGGTAAAAAAAAAACCCACAAATTTTGACTCAAAAATATTATTTGATTTGGAAGTTCTGTCCCTAACTAGCCATGTTATCTTTGCCAAATCAAATAATATATTTTAATAATCTATTTGTTATTTACAGTATGTAAAGAATATTGCTAGTTCTCATTTTCATAGCTTTCAATTTTTACAGAATATTGTTGTTGTTGTTGTTGTTTGCTGTCGAGTCGGCCCCGACTCATAGCGACCCCTCCTTGGGTTTCCGAGGCAGTATCACTACGGAAGTAGGATTGCCCAACCTTCCTTCCGAGGAGTGGTTGGTGGGTAGGTCTTCTTATATGGACAGTTAGAGGCATAATTGAATTTGAATCCAGAGTTTTTTTCTATCACAAGCAACACACGTTCAATATACCATCATATCACTTTGAATTCTCAAGATAACCCTGAAAGGTCAGTGGAGAAGGTGTTGTTACTTATCTCCTAAATAAGGTAACTTTCAAAGACAAGGCATCTTTCCAAAACACTCAGATATTTGATAGATGTTATAGAATTTAGAAAATAGGAGAGAATCGCGCTCCAGAGGAGAACTGGGGTGAAGATAAATAAATAACATGCATTTTCTGACTAGCAACTGACAAGGTGGGGATGCAATCAGATCTAGTAACAATTTGAAGAGCTGACTTTTCAAAAACAGAAAACAGGTAGTAGTTGGTATCATATCCACAAAAAACAATGAAAGAATATTTCTTGAAGGACATGTTTCAATGTATAAGAAAATAATTTTTAAAACATGGGCCATTAAGCTGCAGAACAAGCTCCCAAGGGAAACATTAAAACCCCAAATGAGTCATTAAAAATAATTCAGAGTAAAATAATACTTCTTCAAGTCATATATATATATATATATATATATATGTATATATGAAACATTATATGGAAAATGTAATAATAAAGTTTAGTTCCAACTATCACATCAGACTTTATTCTCCCAGGCAGTTAAGATCCACATTTTTCAATTTGAAACTACATTATACTGGAACACAGAAAAGTTAAAGTTAACAGGCAATAAAATCATTCATGTGTCACATAATTTCTGACACAATTCCAGGAAATGATGTGTGTCAGGGAAGGCATTTTTCAATAGGTTACACTTCATTCTTTCTTTTGCTTGCACAGTGAAACCCACTGCATGGGTGAGAAATGCATCTTAGTCTGTCCTTAGAAAAGAAAGCATCAAAAGTAAATCCTTGAGCCTTAGGAAAAAAAAAAAAATGACTTATACATAACTTTTAGTCTCTAAAGTAGGTTTGAAATGTATTCTGCTCAAAACTAAGGAAAAATTATCTACAAACAGCACTTATTTATCTGGTATTCTTATAACTACATCTAACAAAATAATAATAAGACTAAACAGGAGCTCTGGTGGTGTAGTGCCTACGGCATTTGACTGCTTACCAGAAGGCTGGAGGTTCAAACCCATCAAACTCCTCAGAAGGAAGGTTGGGCAATCTACTTCCATAGTGATACTGCTTCGGACCCAAGGAGGGGTTGCTGTGAGTCGGATCTGACTCCACGGCAATGAGTTTGATAAGACTAGTTGCCATCAAATCAGTACTGACCCATAATGGCTCCACACATGAATGCAGATTAGAACTGCACCATGTTGTTGTTGTTGTTAGGTGCCATCGAAACGTTTCTGACTCATAGTGACCCCATGCACTGCAGAACGAAACACTGCCCGATCCCACGCCAGCTCCATGATCCCTGCTATACTTGAGCCCATCATCGCAGCCACTGTGTCAATCCATCCCATTGAAGGCCCTTCCCTCTTTCAACGACCCTCCACTATA
>NW_006921610.1:590575-607996 GCF_000298275.1 Orycteropus afer afer
TCTTGCCACAGATGTAGTCAATCTGATTCCTGTGTGTTCCGTCTGGTGAAGTCATGTGTAGAGCAGTCATTTGTGTTGTTGAAAAGAGGTGTTTGCAATGAATAAGTCGTTGGTCTTGCAAAATTCTACCATGTGAGTTCCAGCATTATTTCTGTCACCAAGTCCAAAACTGCACCATAGGGTTTTCAAAGCTGGGATCTTTGGGAATCAGACAGCAGGACTTTCTTCTGAGACACATCTGGGTGGGTGTGAACCGCCAAACTTTTGGTTGCTAGTTGAGCACTTGACTGTCTACACTACCAGAGACTCCAGTCACAATTATATTCATCATAATAAAAAAGTCCTGGGTTACTCATAAGTGTGCTCATCAGAAGACAGGAGGCACACACACATCCAAGCACATACATGAACATTTTGTAATCTCAGATACTCTCAGAGCCTTAGTAATTGGACATTGTCACTATTAGACTAATCTCCATAGCTATAAGCTTTTTATATTATCTTCATACAAAGCATTAACCTATTTAAACAAAAACAAACAAATTTAGCATATATCAAACTTCTGAGATTTTATTTTTTCTTCACAGAATCATTTTTTCTTCCTTAAAGAATTCTGAAAGACAAGTGAAGCATGATTCAAAAGTCTCTCTAGAAACTCATTTTAAATTACAGAGTACAAATATATAATTGAATGGATTCAAATGCTTTTAAATTTTCATCCAAAAAAGTTTTAAAATTGCAATTATAGTTTGACACTTTTATTTTTCATTGCAGTGTAGTGAGTTTTTTAAGTAAGTACATTAAAAGACCATATTTTGAAGATATAATATTCATTCTAAGTATCTAAGTCCTCTTTTAAGAAAAACAGACTCTTGCAACAATTTTCTGTGGTTAAAAATGTAATAATTTAGGCCTACTTGTTCTTACCGAAACACTGATCATGCTTTCATGTTTATCTGATTTATAAAATGTATGTAGAACAATAATTTAAAGCATTTTTAAAGTTCTAAATCTACACTAATTATATCCTTTTAACAAATTTTTCCTCTCCCATAAGGACAGATAAACATAGAACACAACACAATGAGAAAGGTAATGATAGACTTCTTTTTGTGTTTTATTTTACACATAATTGTCCAGAGAAAATACATCAATATTAAGTTCAAAACCTGTCTGTCACAGCTCTTTTTTTTTTGCATAGTAACTTGAAGTTCTGGCACTACAAGCTATTCAAGATCTTTTTCCATTACCTTTTAAATCTTATTTTTCTAGCCTTATACCACATCATACTTCTCATTCTTCAGTTCAAATATAAATTTTGAAATATTTCTATTATATATTTTCTGAATTTTGTCATCTGCAAATCTGGACTGTTTCACTGTCTTAAACGTCTTTTCTTTCATGTTCATGCATCAAACTTCCTCAAGCATGACATGAAATGTTACATTCTTCAAGCTTTCAAATTTTCTTTAATATCCTAGCCAAAAGTGGTTCCTACTTCTTCAAACTTGCACTAGTAGTAGAGTGTCATCTCTCACCTGCACTACCATATTTTGTATATATAAAGCTGTCACACAAACAATGCATAGATATATATTCCACACATAATGCCCATAGGAAAATGATGTGTGAGGGGGTTGTATGGTTTGTAAAAATAATATGACATGCTCATTATTTGTATGAAAATACAGTAATGATGTAGCACAAGAAATGCTCTACCCTCCTCAGGTTAATATTTTTCCAAGTTTACTCAGGGTGATTTTTTTTTTTTTTCCTGTAATTAATTGGCCAAAACTGGATGTTGCCTGGCCACCATTACTGAACATTTTGATCCAAGATTCCATAGAAGAATTATGATAAGAAAGGTGAGAAATGAAGAACAGAATTTCAAATTCTCATGGACTGGAGACTTCTCCTGAAACTATTGCCCTGAGACTATCTTTAAATGTTAAACCAAAAATATTCCCTGCAGTCTTCTTAAGAGCAAACAATAGTTTACGTTAATTATTTAAAAAAAAAAAAAAATCTGCCTAGAACATTATACTCTTTTAACAACTGTCTACATGGGATCAAAGTGAGAGCAGCAACTCAAATGATTAGATAGGAACCTTAGTGAATTTATGTTAATAGGAAGGAATACCTCAGAAGAGTGAGAATGTACACACAACTTGAAACATGCCATCAATGCCATTAAACAGTATGTACAGAAACTGGTGAATTTATCTATGTTTTACTTTTTAAATTCTCAACAATGAAATGCACAAAACTGTATTAAAAGGTGCAGTTGTTGGTTCCAGTAAGGTGGTGGAATAGGCAGACGTACTACACAGACCCTATTCAACAAAGAAAAGAGAAACAGGTTAACACAGATATGGAAGATAATCCTGGAGCCCTGAGCTTTGAAAGGAAAGATACAGAAGTGGACTAAACTCCAACTAGTGAAAGAACCTGCATGAAAACACTGAAAAAGGAGACATGCAGAGCTGCTGTCTGTCAGTGATCCAGAGGGCATGGACAGCTTGGATATTGCCAAGGAGTTAGGACCTAAGAATTAACCTAAAAACCAGCCCTGCTTGCCAGGGACTGCACGGAGGACCGTAATGGTGGCTGGTGAATAAAAGGGAAAACAGAGAAGTGGGAGATGGGCTGAACGTAGACCTTTGGCTGTCCAAAGGGTGCAGCCCTTTTGAATGTTTACAAGCAGTTTGACCATTTTGAATATTTAAAGCAACAGCATTCCGTCAGATTCCAGGGACCTAAGAATAGGATCCACTTGCCAGGGACTGCAAGGACATTTCAGAAACAAAGGACTAGAAAGGTGCAATATTCCCCTCATTACTCTTAAACCCCACACCCTCATGGTGAACAGAGGTGTAGCCATCTCACTCCCACCCACCTTCTGGGCCAGATGGAATTCAATCCAAGTCTGTGTGCTCTGATAGACCCTGGGTACCCTGGCCCTTCTTGCCCAGATCCTTTTCTTTTTCTTTTTTTTTTTTTTTAGTTTGTTTTTGTCTTATTCTTATTCTTATTCTTATAAATTCTTATTCTTATTCTTCCTTTTCTTTTTTGTCCTATCTATTATTATTATTTATTCTTCCCTTTCCAGGTTCTAGTTTTCAGCTTTTTCTCTCTTCCCAGTACCTGGTGCCCATTTTTTTCTTTCTTGTGGTTAACTTCATTCCTTGTCTTTCTTTCTTTTTTTTTTTAATTTTTCCCATTTTCTTTTTTCATTATTCTCCTACTCCACATCTTTCCTCTTATCACCCTTTTCCCAGATATTGCAGGGTTTTCTTTCTTTCTTTTTTTTTTTTTGTGTGTGTGTGTGTGATTGTTCCTGAGTGTGTATGTGATGCGTTTTGTTTTTTTTTTATCTGCTTCCATTTACTTTTTTGATAGTTTTCTATTGTTGTTTTTATCTAACTGAGTGGGAGACAGCAACTGTATGCATACAATAGTACTTTCTTTGGCCCTGCTTACTGAGAAACTTCAGGAACACCATGAAAAACATGTAACAAAATGACAGCAACCAATTCATACTTGTTGATAATTACACTGAATGTCAATGGATTAAATACACCACTCCAGAGATGGAGAGTTGCAGACTGCATAAGAAAACATAACCCATCAATATGTTGACTGCAAGAGACACATCTTAGAGACAAAGACAAAGATAGACTAAAAATCAAAGATTGGAAAAAGATATATCAGCCAATGAAAACCCAAAAGAGCAGGAGTGGCAATATTAATTTCCGATAAAATTGACTTTAAGACAAAAACCACCATAAGACACAAGGAAGGACATTATATAATGATTAAAGGATCAATTAAACAAGAAGATAAAACCATATTAAATATCCATGAACCCAATGAAAGAGCCACAAGATACATAAATCAGACTTTAACAGAATTGAAAAGGTGAACAAATGACTTCACTGTCATAGTAGGAGACTTTAATGCACCACTTTTAATCACAAATAGAACAACTGGGAAGAAACTCAACAAAGATGCAGAAGAGCTAAACAATACAATCTACCAACCTGACCTTATAGACATCAACAGAGCACTTTATCCAACAACAGCACAATATATATTCTTTTCCAGTGCACATGGAACATACTCCATGACAATGCTATAAAATTAGCAATCAACAATAGGAAAATCAATGGAAAAATAGCAAACACATGGAAACTGAACAACACCCTCCTTAAGAATGGCTGAGTAATAGAAGAAATTAAAAAGTAAAATTTAAAAAATCCTTAAAAATCCTCAAATCAAAAAAGAATGAAAACACAACATACCAAAATCTTTCAGACATAGCAAAAGCAGTGATCAAAGGCCAATTTATAAAGATAAATGCACACACAAAAAAAGAAGAAAGAGCCAAAATGAACACTTAAACCAACATCTCTAACAGTTAGAAAAAGAACAGCAAGAAAAGCCTACAGTCACAAGAAGAAAGGAAATAAAAAGATGCAAGCAGAAATCAATGAAGTGGGAAATAGAGAAAATAGAAAAAATCAACAACACTAGAAGTTGGTTTTGAAAGGATTAATAAAACTGACAAACCACTGGCAAATTTAACAAAGAAAAAGAGGGAGAGAATATAAATAACATGAATAAGAAATGAAATGGGTGACATCACAACAGAACAAATGAACCAACGAATTTGAAAATCTGGAAGAAATGGATGGATTTCTAGAAATACACCACTTACCTAAACTAACAGTCTGAGGTGGAAAAGTAGAACAGATCCATAATGAAAGAAGAAATTGAACAGGTCATAAAAAAAAAAAAAAAAAAAAAAAAAAGTCCTGGCCCAGACAGTTTTAGTGGAGAATTCTACTAAACATTCCAAGAAGAACTGACACCAATCCTACTTAAACTGTTCCAAACCATACAAAAGGATGGAATCTTCCCTAACACATTTTATGAAACAAGCATAATATTGATACCAAAACCAGACAAAGACATCACACAAAAGGAAAACTGCAGACAAATATCCCATGAATATAAGTGCAAATATCTTCAACAAAATCCTAGCCAACAGACTACAAGAAGATATCCAAAAAATAATTCATTATGACCAAGTAGAATTCATATCAGGTATACAAGGATGGCTCAACATTAGAAAAACAAACAACATCATCCACCACATTAAAAAAAAGGAAAAGAACCACGTGATTATATCTAGAAAAGGAATTTGATAAAGTCTAACATCCATTCCTGATCAAAACTCTCACCAAAACAGGAATAGAATGGACATTCCTCAATATAATAAAGGCCATATATGCAAAGCCAACAGCCAACATTATTTTCAATGGAGAGAGATTGAAACAATTCCCCTTGTGAACAGGAACCAGACAAGGATGCCTTCTATCACTACCTCTAGTCAACATTGTGTTGCAAGTCCTAGCCAGGGCAATAAGGCAAGAAGGGAAATCAAAAGCATCCAAATTGGCAAGGAAGAAGTCAAACTATTCCTATTTGCTGATGATATAATCCTATACATCTAAAACCCAAGAGACTTGGTCAAAAATCTTCAGGACCTAATTGAGAGCTTTAGCATAGTGGCAGGATACAAGATTGACATCCAAAAATCAAATGGATTCCTTTACACCAGCAAAGAGATTGCTGAAAAAGAAATAAGGAAATTGATACCATTTACAATAGCTACCAAAAAATAAAATAAAATATTTGCAAATAAATTTTACCAGACACAAAAGACCTATACAAAGAAAATTGTCAAAGACTACTTCAAGAAACCTTAAGAAAACTACATAAATGGAAGAACATACCATGTTCATGGATAGGAAGATTAAACATTGCGAAAATGTCAGTTTTACCCAAAGTAATCTATACATTCAATGCAATCCCAATCCAGATGCAATCAACATTCTTTAAGGATATGGAAAATTCAATCACTAACTTTATATGGAAAAGAAAGAGACCACGTATAAGCAAAGCATTATTGAAGAACAACAAAGTAGGAAGTCTCACACTCCCAGATCTTAAACCAACTATACAGACATAGTAGTCAAAACTGCCTGGTATTGGTACAATAACAGACACAAAGACCAATGGTATAGGATTGAGAATCCAGAAATAGATCCATTGACCTCTGGTCAGCTGATCATTGACTAAGGGCCAAAATCCATTAAATGGGAAAGAGATAGTTTGTTAAACAAATGGTTGGTGCTGACAAAACTGGATATCCATTTGTAGAAAAATGAAACAAGATCTGTACCTCACACCATACACAAAAACTAACTCCAGATGGATCAAAGACTTAAATGTGAAACCTAAAACTCTAAACTTCCTCAAGGAAAAACTAGGGGCAAATTTGGCATAGGAGCTCTGGTAGGATAGTGCATAAGGCATTTGACTGCTAACCAGAAAGCTGGCAGTTCAAACCCACCAGCCACTCCTCAGAATGAAGATTGGGCAATCTACTTCTGTAGTAATACTGCCTTGGAAACCCAAGGAGGGGGTCACTATGAGTCGGGTTCGATGCAACAGCAGTGAGTTTGGTTTTTCTTAGTTAATATATGGCATAAATAAACTACCAAGCATAACCCAAAATGCACAAACAGCAGAAGATAAGCTAGATCAATGAGACATTCTATAAATTAAATTGTTATGTGCTTCCAAAGCTTAGTGCCTAAGGCACTTGACTGCTAACTAGAAGACTGGCAATTCAAACCCACCAGCCACTAGTCAAAAGGAAGTTTGGGCAATCTACTTCCATGGTGATACTGCCTCAGAAACTCAAGGAGGGGTCTCTATGAGTCAGGTCTGACTCTACAGCATAAAACAACAACAACAACAAAGTCTTCTCCAAAAGAGTCAAAAGAGAACATACAGATTGGGAAAAAATAGTTGGCAATGACATATCTGACAAGGAACTTATCTCTAAAGTTTGTCGAAAATTCCAATAGCTCAACAACAAAAAGACAAATAATCCAATTAAAAAATGGGCAGAAGACATGAATGGACACTTCACCAAAGAGGATGTTCAGGTGGCCAACAAACATATGAAGAAATGCCATGATCATTTAGACATTAGAGAGATGCAAATCAAAATAACAATGAGATACTGTCTTGCCCCAGCACTAGTAGCAAAGTTCAACAGGACAGAAAATAGCAAACTCTGGCAAGGATGTGGAAAGATTGGGATTCTCATATATTGCTGGTGGGACTGTCAAATGGTACTACCACTGTGGAAAGCAATATGGCAATTCCTTAAAAAATTGGAATTAGAAATACCATTTGACCCAGCCATTCTATTACTAAGTATATATATCAAAGAATTGAGAGCCAGACAAGAAGAGATATATGTACACACATGTTCATCACAGGACAATTTAGAATAGCCAAAAGATGAAAACAACTTAGGTGCCCATCAACAGAAGAATGAATAATCAAACCATGGTACATAGACACAATGGAATATTATGCAGCCCTAAAGAATAGCATAGAATCTGCAAAACACCACATAACATGAATGAACATTATGCTGAGTGAAATAAGGCAATCACAGAATCACTAATATTGTATTAATCCGTTATTGTAAAAAGTCAAGGAAAGGTGTATATATGGAAGGACATTTTCTTTCTTGGTTACCAGGGTTGGGAGGGTAAGGTAGGGAATACTTTTAGATAGGTAGTGACAAGTACTGATTTTGGCGCAGAGAAAGGCAATATACCAAATGTAAGTGATCAACACAGTGGCATTGAGAAAGAGGAGGACATGTAGAGGTGCATGGGAGGTACAGAGCACAAAGATGAACTCTTTTGCACATACAGTACTGCGCTGTCAGTGAAGGCAAACGTTGATCTATGGGTGGATATATGGGTGGGCAGGCTGAACTATTAGGTATGTCTGTGCAGTGGGGAGTGTGCCCAAGACCAGGTATAGAGCTGGCAGATGATGTTTCTACAAGTGTATTTGTATGTTCTGTAAGAATTCCCAGGTGTACAGTAGAATTGACAAGGGACAAGGTTGTAGTCACTTCTTGGCCACAGCCAGCTACCCAGAGGGAGTGAGTAGTTGGACCTGTGGTCTCAGGACCATAGTCACAGGGGACATCAATTTCAATTGGCAAAGCGTAGTACACAAAATCATTGTTCCACCTCCTACTTTGGCGAGTAGACACTGGGATCTTAAAAGCTTTCAAGCAGCCATCTAGATGCAACAATGGGTCTCTCCTCATCCAGAGCAAAGAAGAATGAGGAAAACCAAAGAACATGGAAAAAATCAGTCCAAGCAACTGGTACACCATGTGATTCTCAGCCTATATGACTATGAGACCAGAAGATCTAGATAATGTCCATCTACCACTGTCAACCACTCAGAAAGGTATCTATGTAGGAGATCCTGGATAGAGTGGGAGAACAATGTGGAACAAAACTAAAAATCATTTGCAAAAAGAAATAAAATAAAATAGAGGGACCAGGTTTGCTGGTTTGATAGAGCCTGATGGAACCACTGAGACAATGGCCCCTAATTGCCCTTTGGTTCTGGAATTGAACCAAATCCTGTGGCTTCCAACCAAACAAAAGACAGGGATATGAGCTGAACATTTACATTAGGTAGATGCACTCCTTGGAGAGATCAATCATAAACGAATAGAAGGGCTGTCTATGCACAGGGAGATAGCTCAGGGTGCAGGAGTGCATGGGAGGGAAGGACACAGGAAGAGGCAACTATGGGGAAGAAGTGGGAAGGGAGTTGTTGCATTGGGGGGAATTGTAGTCAATGTCATGAGACAAAGTGTATGTGAGCTGCTGTATGGAAAGCGAATTTGCTCTGTAAACTTTCACCCAAATCACACGCACACACACACACAAAAAGATGCAATTGTCATGTCATTCTGTTGCTTAAAGGATATTTGTGGTTCTCTGTAATTCTTTAGAATTAAGTGCAAACACATAACTGGCTTAACATTGCTACATTTCCCAGCATTTATCCTTCTACTAGCATCTCTTGAAATTCTTTTATTCCTCATATTGCCAAACACATTATATCTCTAAACATTTTTAATGTCATTCAGCTTCTTAAGGGAGCTCTGGTAGCATAGTGGCTAAGACACTTGCCTGCTAACCAGACGGCTGGCAGTTCAAACCCACCAGCCACTCCTCGGAAGGAAGGTTGGGCAATCCTACTTCCGTGGTGATACTGCCTTGGAAACCCAAGGAGGGGTCGCGATGAGTCGGGGCCGACTCGACGGCACATAACAACAACAACAACAACAGCAACTTAAACTTAGAAACTTTTCTCTTTCTTTCATACTTTAGTTTCTTCCAATTTTTCACTTCCAAAAATCCTCTTTCCAACCCCCTTTACCTGGCTAACTCCTTCTCATCCTTTAGGCTGCAGCCTAGAAATAACTTCCTCATGAATCATTTTCTGACTTCCCAGGTCTATGTTGTGGCCTTCATATGTCTCCCAGTAGCATAATGTATTTCCTCTCTACACTACTCATCATAGTCTTTTTAAGTGTTTGTATCTCTCACTGTTTCATGAACTCTACTGGCTTGGACATTCAAACTTTCTTATTTAGCATTGTGCACTCAGTGCCAGACACAGTTCTGGATATATGTTGTCATTGTTGTTGGGTGCTGCTGAGTCAGCTCTGACTTATAGCAACCCTATGTACAACAGAACAAAACACTGTCTGGTCTTGCACCATCCTCACAATCTGCTGTACTTGAGCCCATCATTGCAGACACTGTGTCAATCCATCATGTTTAAGGTCTTCCCCTTTTTTACTCACCCTCTACCAAGCACGATATCCTTCTCCAGGGACAGGTCCCTTCTGACAACATGACCAAAGCACATGATATGAAGTCTGGCCATTCTCCCTTCTAAGGAGCATTCTGGCTATATTTCTTCCAAGACAGATTGGTTTGTTCTTCTGGCAGGCCATAGTATTTTCAGTATTATATCCTTTGTCAATTTGTCATACTCATCTTTGATATATAGAGGCTGCTTAACACACAGTTATTGGAAAATGAGTGTTTCAATAACTGCTACTATTATTGTATTTGTCCCAAAAATACTTTACAATTTTGCTGAGTCTCAGCCTATTAATAGAGCAAATATCTATGGACTAGCATTGTTTCTACCTAGCCACATAACTAGCTGGGCTGATGTAAAACTTAGACCATAGAAATTGAGACAAAAGAACACTGACAAGTTTTAACAAACATAGTACCCTAGTCGATGAAATTATTTTAAAGTAGGTAGACAACGAATGCATTTAGATAAGTGAAACATTGTCAGTAATAAGAATGCTGGATTAAGACTCAAAGAACAAAATATATTGCAGATTAATCCACCAAATGGTTCTGAGAACATACAACTATAGTTTCCATTCCAATAAAATAGAGTTTATAACTAGATTATCACTAAGGTCCATTTCATCTTTATAATTCAGTCATTCCAATTCTATTGTACAATTAGGTAACAATAAAGATTCAGAAATCATAAATGTGCCTTGTCTTGTTCCTCTCAACTTTTTTTGGCTCCAGTAATATTCTGGCTTCCAATACAGAGAAAAGGAAGAAATATGCTTTTTCAAAGCCGAAAGTAGCATATGAGATTCTGCCAAACATATCTAATTCATAAGCCAACAGAAGCATGTCAGGGAGATATAATTAAAGGGTCAGTTCAAATAAAGAACGATGTTTTAACTGATCTGGTAACCTGGAATATAGACTGTTACTCAGTAAAAGTTAAGGTATCTTATCTTAGTAACATTTCAGATACATTTTAAATATAAGCTAACTTCAGTTACCCTGAATTTAAACAGTATTCAATAACTGTTGTAAAAACAATAGGTCATCAGTTTACCGTGTAACATAAAACATTACAAAAATTAAGAACAAAGTCTGACTTCAATTGAGCATACTGAGCTAATAAACATAAAACACAATTTTTTTTTTTTTCTTTTCATAAATGGTTGCTATCAGGTAATACCATTCTATAATTTATAAGCAATAAAATGTTGAAATGTTAACTAAACGAAGATACATTGAACAAAGCTTTGCATTTAATGTAGACACATTAAAATGAGAGATAATGAAGTTCTTTTGAAAGTAGGTCACTGGGAAAAAATAGAGCAAAGCAAAAACAGAAAGGAATATATAATGTATGGTAAAACATTTTTGGAGTTGATAATGCTAATCTGAAAAAATACACACATATATAGAGAGTACATCATTTTCCCTCTACATTCTCTAAATAGTACTGCCAAATACTGAAAGATTGGAGCCATTTCTGGGTAACTGCTGAATCAGGAGTATGAGTCAGAAAGTAAACCCTTAGAGCAAAAATAAGTACTAAAATAACTGCTGAGTGCTCATAAACATATCACCGGGGACATTCAGCTCATAAAGTCCAAACCTTCTCTAGTCATCAAGGCACATAAAGTACTAGAACCCTCTTTCTGTCTCATATTTATACTCACATATTTATGTATATTTAGAACCTGTTTTCATTCTTAGGAAGAAGATTTTACTTGTATCAAAATGTTGAGGTATAGGACAGGGTTGATACTATATTACTAGAGATGGCACTGAAAAAAATGACATAACATTCTCCAACTTAAATGGCAAGAATTCTAAAATAAAATTAAAAGGGCTTAAATTATAACACAAATTTAATTTAGTAATATTAGGGATAACTTCCTGACAGTAATTTAAGGGAGACTAAGACATTCTTCCTACAAATACCTTTAAGATCTAATCATCTCTCTGAAATGGTCTAGACACAGATCTTCTCTGAGGTAAACAGCAGGAATGCATCATAACAAGGGCTTTTCTCAGCCTTATGAGTATACTTTTGGCACAGGAGGTTAAGTAAATACATCCCATATTATCGTCAAGACAATTAAGATTATGCCCTAAGGATAAGTCACCCTTGGATAACAAAGAATTTATTTTCTTCTTCCCCCCACCCCTACCCAGTCATGGATGGGCTTTCTCAATATTCTGGTGGTATTCTGTCATCATCCTTCAAAATTTCAAGATACCATAGTTTATAAAATAACTTCATATTATTTGATCTCATTCAACAAATATTTATTGATGAAAATAATAACAATAGCAACAACAATTTCCCACTTGAATTTCAGTTCTTAGGTTGCTTCTACAAGCTGAGTAGGTCAATAATCTTAGCTCTCTATCTCTCTTTTTTTTTTTCCTAGACAAAGTAATCACTAAACAATGTGAGGCAATGCCAAATTGGGTTAGAAACTTTACTTGTCAAAATAAACTTTCTGAATCTCAGATTTTACCCAATCTTTTTCATTGCCTATTTCAAGCATATTTCTTTTAGTTTCTGCAAAATTTTCCCCAGGAAAGAAAGCCCTCAGACTGTTTAGCTTTAATAACTCTCAGTGTCATGTAATAAAAATTGTCCATTTGAACTTGGCTGTAAAGATAATGATATCTCCTCCTATGAAAGAGCAAATGATTACACACAGTGCTCTGGCCTAATGCATGTGCAGCAATTTCAAAGCACAGAATTCTCTCCATCAGTGAGTGGCGCTAACATCCTCATTTGGCATTTATATTACATCTTCACACAATGTTCTGCAATAACTATCACATCTTGTTCTTGGTTATGATGATGAATAGCAATGCATTTTAATTCATATTTCTGATTTCACTGTTTTCTACTCACATTAATTTGCATTTGGCTACATTGATCAGCATAGCTGAATCGATTCAAAGCTCTATCTCTGAAGACTTCAGAATTTTAAAGAGCTGTAATCTCTCTCATATTTACCACATTCAAATACAGTAGGTCAGGTGAAATTACATTGCAGTTGAGTACTTAATAAATATTAGTGACCTTGTCTACTGGCTGCATGTAGGAGTTTTTAAGTTTTAACATTCTCAATAAGAATCACCTTGGTGCCACATTCATATATAGTTATGGTGGTAGACATTTCTATATATATATTTGTAAATGCTGCATGTATACACATATACAAATAATAGAAAACAAAGGGTATGGTTATAGAAACTAATTAGACATTGGGAGTGAAACTCTAGATTGAAGGCCAAGGACCATAGTCTTGGGGGACATCTAAGTTAATTTGTAAAACACAGTTCATAAAGAGAATGTTCTACATCTTAGTCTGGTGAGTAGCATCTGGGGTCTCAAAAGCTTGCAAGCACCACCTAAGATACAACTATTGGTATCTTCTCACGAGGAGCAAAGAAGAACCAAGAAAAATGAAGACTCAGGGAAGTAATGAATCCAAAAGACTAATGGCCCACATGAACCACAGCCTCTTCTAACCTGAGACCAGAAGAACTAGATGATGTGTATGGGTACTGCTATCTGCCACTCTGACAAATACCAAATAGAAGGTCCTGGTTAGAATGGGTGGAAAAGGTGGAACAAAATTCAAAGATAAAAAAAAATAAAAAGACTACTGGTCTGAAACAGACTAGAGGAACCCTTGAGACTACTGCCCTAAGACAATCTTCTAAGAGAACATATGCTGGGACCACCTTGCAGCCAAGTAATAGACAGGACTATAAACCAAACAATAACACCCACAAAGAATGTTCTCCTTAGAACAATAAGCTATATGAGACTCAGGGACAACATTTGCCTAAAACCAAAGATGAGAAGACAGGGAGGAACAGAAAAATAGGACACATAGACATGGGAAGCAGAGGGAATAAATAGGGAGAGTGCTGACACATTCTGGGTATTGCAACCAATGTCACAGAAGAATTTGTATGTGAATTATTGATTGGAAAACAAATTGGCTATGTAAACTTTCACCAAAAGCACAATAATGTTTCTTTTTTAAAAAAAATGAATACATAATAAAGATCAAGGGGATAAAATCAATTATAATTGTTATTTGCTCTGAAACATAGATGTAAATGCCAAAATAGAAGAATAAATGAAAGTATATGAACAGTAAAAAATAAAGTAAAAAAGAATCATCTGGGTGCTTGATAAAAACGCAAATACTCTGTATCAAAACCTGCAGACATTTTACACTATAAGTCTAGGAGAAGGTCCAGAAATCAGAATATTAATAAGCATTGCTCAGGATTCTGATGCAGGTGGTCCTAGGCCTTCCACTTGAAAAATACTCAAAATTAACTTATTATTTTCTAAGTTGTGAAATTCCTTGTTACTGGTCAACATCTTAATCAAAACTACTTACTCTCAATTACAGTTCCTCAGTTTGTAAAAACTGAGGAACAATTAACTAGAATATCTACCGGTTAACTAGAATATCCACAAGGTTTGCTGACTTATTATATCAGCCTAAGACTGTGACAAAAATAGTGTCAATCTTAACTCAACTCCACCTCATCCCCAGAAATTTACTCACACCAACCTGCTGCTCAGTAAATGAGAAAATTCTACCCCACAATGTTAAGGATTGTATTAATTAAATTTTCTTCAAATAATAGCAATAATAGAAGACAGAGGAAAAAAAAAAACATGTAAAAATGTTTAATGTTGTAAAAACTGACATATAAAATGTAAAAATGACAAATGTTGACAAGGGGGTAAGGAAAATAGTCATCCAATGATGATCGTGGAAGGGCCTAGCCCACTATCAATAAAAGCAAAGTTTGTAATTAAATAAAAGTAAGCATTTAAGAAGGCTGATCTAACTTCCTCAGGATCTCAGTGTGTTCAGGACTTTTCTCATCTTAGAACTGAAAGCTCCATATCCTACGAAACATTTTAGTCACAGTCAAACCAAGATGGTTTTTTATGTTTTGATATTTAGATACTAATTTTTTAAAATGCATGGGAATTTTCTATACTCACCTATCAAAGGACATAATAATAATAATAATAATAATAATAATAATAGTAAGGAGACATTTTTATCTAGACATTGCCCATAAAAATAAAAAATAGACTATCAAGCATAAATCCAAAATGCACAAACAGCAGAAGATAAACTAGAGGATTGGGACCTTTTAAAAATTAACTTTTTAGGTACTTCAAAACACTTCTCCAAAAGAGTAAAAGAAGAACTGACAGATTAGGAAAAAAAAAAAATATTCAGCAACAATATACCTGATAAGGGACTTATCTCTAAAATTTATAGAAAACTCCAACACCTTAACAACAAAAAGACAAGTAATCTAATTAAAAAGTGGGCAGAAGACATGAATAGACACTTCACAAGAGAAGATACTCAGAAGGCCAACAAATATAAGAAGAAATATTTGCAATCATTAGCCATTAGAGAGATGCAAATCAAAACAACCACGAGATTCCATCTCACCCCAGCACTAATAGCAAAGTTCATCAAGACAGAAAATAACAAATGCTGGTGATGATGTGGAGAGATTGGTACTCTCATACACTGCTGGTGGGACTGGCAAATGATGAAACCACTATGAGAAGCAGTATGATGATTCCTTAAAAAGCTGGAATTAGAAATACCATTTGACCCAGCAATCCCATCACTAGGTATATATCCTAAAGAAGTGAGAACCAGGACAAGAACAAATATATGCACACCCATGTTTATCACAGCACTATTCACAATAGCAAATAGGTGGAAACAATGTAAATGCCTATCAACAGAAGAATGGATAACCAAACCATGGTACATGTTGTTGTTGTTGTTATGTGCCATCAAGTCAGAACCGACTCATAGCAACCCCTTCTTGGGTTTCCGAGGCAGTATCACTACGGAAGTAGATTGCCCCATCTTCCTTCCCAGGAGTGGGTTTGAACCACCAGCCTTCTGGTTAGCAGTCAAGTGCCTTAGGCACTATGCTACCAGAGCTCCATAGTACATACACATGATGAAATATTATGGAAAACTAAAGAATAATGTAGAATTTGTGAAACACTACATAATGTGGATGAACTTGGAAGATATTATGTTGAGCAAAATAAGTCAATTACAGATGGACAAATATTATATTAGTTCAATATTGTATTAGTAAAATTACAATATTGTATTAGTTAATATTGTATTAATTAATTATTGTAAAAAGTCAGGGAAAGGTTTATATATGGATGGAAACTTTCTTTGTTGATTACCAGGGATGAGAATGGAGGGGAGAGAACACTTCTAGATAGGTTGAGATAAGTATTGATTTGGGTGAAGGGAAGGGGAATGTACCAAATATGAGTGATCAACACAGTGGCACTGAGGAAAAGACACAGAGAGGTACATGGGAGGTACAAATAACAAAGATGAACCCTTTTGCATGTACAGTACTGTGTTGTTGGTGATGGAAAACATTGATCTACAGGTGGATAGAAGGGTGGACAGACTAAATGATCAGGTTTGTCAAGGCAGGAGGGAGTATGCCCATGAGCATATATATGGTTAGCTGATGACATTTCTACATGTGTATTTGTAAGTGCTGTAAGAATGTCCAGGTGTACATTAGAGCTGACAAAGGGCAAGGCTGTGGTGGCTACTTGGCCATAGCCAGCTACCCTGAGGAAGCATGTAGGTGAACTTGCAGGCTCAGGACCATGGTCACAGGGGAATTCAAGCTCAATTGGCATAACATACTACACAAAAACATTGTTCTACATCTTGCTTTGGTGAGTAGCAACTGGGGTCTTAAAAGCTTGCAAGCAGCCATCTAAATGCAATGATGGGTCTCTCTTCATCCAAAACAAAGAATAATGAAGAAAACCAAAGATGCATGGAAACAATTAGTCCAAGGGACTGGTAGACTGTGTGCTCCTCAGCCTATATGACCATGAGACCAGAAGAAATAGATGGTGCCCAGCTATCACTGTCAACCACTTGGAGGTGGATTGGTGCAGAATATCCTGGATAGAGTGAGAGAACAATGTGGGACAAAACTCAAAATCATAAAAAAAAAAAAAAAACAGGTTTGGTGGTCTAATAGAGCCTGGTGAGACTCCTGAGACTGACTATGGTCTCTAGGTACCCTTGAGGTCTGGAGCTGAACTCATTCCTATGGCTTCAAGCCAAAGAGTAGACAGGCATACTGGGTAAACATTTACATCAGGTAGATTGCCAGGGATGAGAATAGAGGGGAGAGAACACTTATAGATGGGTAGAGATAAGGATTGATTTGGGTGAAGGGAAGGGCAATGTACCAAATGTGAGTGATCAACACAGTGGCACTGAGGAAAAGACACAGAAAGGGACATGGGAGGTACAGACAAAGATACACTCTTTGGAGCAATCAATCTGGGAGAACAGAACTGCAGTGTTTGCGTAGAAAGACAGCTGCATGTTGGGCAGTGGGAGTGCATGGAAGGGTAGGTCACAGGGAAGAGGTAACTATGGGGATGAAGTGGGAAGAGAGCTATTACATTGTGGGGAATTGTAGTCAATGTCATGAAGCAAAATGTCTATGAACTGCTGTATGGAAAATAAATTTGCTTTGTAAACTTTCACCCAAATCACAATTTAAA
>NW_006921610.1:608096-702142 GCF_000298275.1 Orycteropus afer afer
AAAAAAAAAAAATCACAACGAAGGAATTAACAAATATTTAAACATATAATGATAAGAGTTATTATGAAGAAGGTACTTTGAGATTCCCAATAAATGCAAATTCATTTACCATCGACTCTTATCTGTTCAGGTAATTACCACCCAAAAACAAATCCACTACCATTAAATCTATTCTTATTCATAGTGACCCTATAAGACAGAGTAGAACTGCTCCACAGGGTTTCCAAGGCTGTAAATTGTTACCAAAGCAGCCTGCCTCAACTTTATTCCACAGAGTGGCTGGTAAGTTTGAACTGCCAACCTCCTGATTACACATCTGAACGCTTTAAACACTATGCCACCAGACACCAGAGCTCCTTGTTAAGGTACTGTTGTTGTTTTGTTATGTGCTGCAAAGTCAGACCCGACTCATAGGGACCGCTCCTTGGGTTGCCAACGCAGCATCACTATGGAAGTAGATTGCCCAACCTTCCTTCCAAGGAGTGGCTGGTGGGTTTGAACCGCCAGCCTTCTGGTTAGCAGTCAAGTGCCTTAGGCACTATGCTACCAGAGCTCCTGTTAAGGTACTAAGCCTTATGAAATGCCAGCAACTACTGTAAAAAGGTAACAGCAATGTGGGCAGCATCAGGGAAGCTGGAGAAGTAAACAAGAAGTCCTAATTTAGGCTCCTGGCTACAATAGGTGTGAGTGGTTTTCAGGCTAATGTTTGCAAAAAGGATGAATGAATACAATTTCCAACTATCAGGAAAATGCTATCTCATTTATAGTAACACTAGGTGCTTTGATAACCACTGCTATCACTGTCTTTTGACCAATCAGTAAGGAACAATAATTAATCCAATTAATAAAGGTAAATGTTGTAGAATCATTAAGAAAGAAAAATTATAGACACATTTAAATTACTCACAAGTGGAATTTCTGCTCTGATTTATTCATTAGAAATTTTCAATCTGTTTTCCACTAGTAAAGAGAAGAGTCAGTGTTTAGTTTGTGCTGTTTTCTTTCAGTGTCTTGGCTTCTTCTATATAGTCTGTGAAATTGCAGTGGGAAGGATCCTAAGACTCTTTTGCTATTCCTGTTCAGTCACAAATAAAGCTTTGAAACCAGAGGCCTTTTTCATTGTTTTCTTCAGCCACATAGTTGCCTGAGTCAGATGATTTCATGCAGGACCCAATTACCTCAGATCTGGCCAATTGTAACTGCATAATCACTGGCCTGTCTCGGATAGCAGCCTCACTCAATCCATCTTTATATCATGAAAATCTGATAGTGGTATTCTCCTGTGTCAAATTCTTCAATGGTTTTACTGCCTGAGAATTAGGTCCTAACCATTACCCAGAGGTCATTCTAGGCTCATCTTTGGCCAATTCCCTTCCACTTGTCCTGCACTCTGACCATACCCATTTACTTACCACTCCCCTAACAAAAGGAATTCTCAGTGCCCAAACTTGCTTTCTCTCTGGCCAGAATGCCCAGCTCCACTTACCTTCCTGATGGCTGCCAGCTTCACCCTCATATCTCAATCCATTCCACCTTGTGTAAGTCAGACTACTCAGATCCCCTACAAAGTCCATCAGGCACCACTGTTGTATATCTTTGCTGTATCCTGACATACTTCTATTTATACTTCTATTATGGTGTTTTAGCCAAAAATACTAAATATACCATAGACTGCCAGAAGAAAGAACAAATCTGTCTTGAAGGAAGTACAGCCAGAATGCTTCTTAGAAACAAGGATGACGAGACTTCATCTTACTTTCTTGGTCATGTTATCTGGAGGGACCGCTCCCTGGAGAAGAATATCATGTTGGTAGTATAGAGGGTCAGTGAAAAAGAGGAAGACCCTCAACAAGATGGACAAACACAGTGGCTGCAACAATGATGTCCATCATAACAGCAATTCCAAGAATGACATAGGACCAGGCAGTGTTTCATTCCGCTGTATAAAGGGTCGCTATGAGTCAGAACCCACCTCTGTTTGAGCACATCTTGCTAATACTCAATTTAGCTCAATGTCTTTCTCACTCTGGACTTTCTTACTGTGGGCTTCCTGCTTAAGTATCCTTGCACTACTGCCTTGCACCTAACCCAGCACACATACTTAACAAATATTTATTCATTTACCATAATAAGAAAAAATTTCCATAACTCAGAAAGCAAGCTTACAAAAAGAGGAAAATCCTATTAAAATCAGTTGAAAATAAAAACAAACAAATTGGAAAAGTTCATTGGGATCTACCACCTTCTGGGACCTGTGTCATACAAAATAAACAGGTATAAAACAAAGTCCTCAATCAATATTAGAAGATTAAAGTTATTCAGAGATGTAGTAAAGCACATAGAAAATGAATGTGATAAAATTTTATTTGTGTGTGTGTGAATAACAAGAAAACCTTTTGATAATTGTAATTATGCTATACAAACTACTGAAAATGCCAAAAAAACAAACCCATTGCTATCAAGTCAGTTCCAACACATTGCAGTCCTACTGGACAGAGAAGAATCATCTCTACAGGGCTTCCAAGGCTATAATTTTTATAGAAGCAGACTGCTGCATCTTTCCCCTGCAGAGTGGCTATTGTGCTTGAACTGCTGACCTTTAGGTTAGCAGCCAAGTTCTTAACCACTTCCCCAGGTCTCATACTGGAAATATGACTTTGCATAATAATGTGCTAATTATACATTAAATAACATGTGCATAACAAGAATTGCAAACAAAATGAACAATATTAACTGATAATTCATGAAATAAAACTCATAGTGAAAAGATAAAATAAATTCAACCTCACTGGTAGCATAGTGCCTAAGGCATTTGACTCCTAACCAGAAGACTGAAGGTTCAAACCCACCAGCTACTCCTCAGAAGGAAGTTTGGGCAATCTACTTCTATAGTGATACCTCCTCAGAAACCCAAGGAGGTGTGACTATGAGTCGGATCCGACTCAATGGCATTGTTTTTGTTTGTTTGTTTGTTTAATAAGCAAAGAGAGCAAGACAAAGTAAATTGGAAAAACTGAAACTATGTTATCAATGGTTGGCAAGCATGTGGGGAAATTAGTATCTTTATATACCCCTATAAATGGATTCTTACTTTCTGTACAGTAATTATGGAATATTTAGTAACAACCAACTAAATACTAACAAACAAGTTCATATACCCCATCGTATAGTAATTTGACCTCTAGGAATTTATCGAAAAATAGAAAAGTTAGTGTTAAATAAATTAAAAGAGTAAGCCACACAGGCATTTACCTTACTAAAAAGAAAAGTAGGAGATTGGTTATAAAAATTACAGTGATATATAGATTAGCATACAATAATATAGATGTGCATAGTATGTGTGAATATTATAGATGTGCAATTTGGCATGAAAGGTACTAACAATAGGTTATTTAATAACATAAGTTATTAAATGGTCTGTGAGCATAATAAAAAATATATTTTAAATTTGTTGTTGTTATGTGCTAATGTAAATTACCAATGTGTTCACACTACAGTAGTTGAAATTTCTTATTTGTGTATCTTGTATAGCAAGCAGGTACCTAATAGCTTTTGCAGAGTACTAACATTTTTGAATGATTTATTAAAGGAAAAAATATGGACTAGAGTGCCTGGGCAAATAGACGGTGTTGTGCTATGTGAGAGATGACAGAAATGCTATCCAAGACAGTGAAACGATATGATCGCAGGCAAGGGTGAATATGGCAGTAAAAGCATCAGCCTAATTTTCTCAGGAAACAAGTCCATTTTGACGTGGCATTCACTGGGGATTTTTGAACACAGATATAACATGAATATAGCGCTGTAAGCAAATTTACTGGTTAATAGTGTGAAGTCTCCATGTAAGCAGACATTCTAGAGGTACTATATTCACCTGAGACAACTACTGTGATTTAGAAGTGCTATTATGTTGATTCCATAGTGCATGACATTAACAAAATTACGTGGACTTAAAGAGGGGAAATTGAGCTAAGATTCATTACTAAGAGAGAGTAGCTGCAATTGCTGATGACTGTATCTGGAAATCTCATCTCCCAGATGTTCACTCAAGATACAGAGTTTTGGCTGAAACGTCACTTTCTTCTTGCAGCTTATCCTGCCCTTCTTATGCCCCCAAACCCTCTTGCTTTGTTTTGTTTATTTTTTCCATACTGCTTCTCACTTTCTTACTTTCTAGATAACGTACTTCTTCATTTTATTCATTATCTCTTTCCTGACATAAAAATAAAGTACCCAAAAGTGCAGAATTTTGTTACAGAAACTAATGGTAACAAATGTGTCTGGTAAGTAATTTATCTCTGGGGTCTATAATAATGTTTAGCCTATGATAAGTGCTAAATGGTATTTTTGGAACAAATGAATTGATTGGATGTAAGTAAGAAAAGACAATAGGGATACAATAGCTATAATTAACAGAAATTGATTTTCCAAATGAGGATGGATTTGGGGGTGAGGTGATGATCTGATATATGGACAAGTTGACTCAGAGTTAAAACATCTATCTAATTGGAAAAATGTCCTGGTGCCCTGGAAATTAAAAGCAAACATGGGTGAGGTTTCATAGCTGAAGAATGGTGGGCTTGTAAGTATTTTGTGAATTCACTGAAAAGAAAAAGGGGCAATGGTAGAGAACTAGCGAACATTCATAGGAGAGAGTAGGTGCCAGAAGGGATAGTGATGTAGGATAGAAGGAATAATTGTGAAATACAAAGAATAAAAAGGAAAAAGAGAGAAAGAATGTGGTGCCTCTGAATGGAAAGAAGAATTTTAAGCATACAAAAGGACAAATAATGGGATTTTGCATTATTTTCACTAGGAAAGATCTATAAATGTTTGAAAGCAAATAGGAAAGGGTCAATGAAATGTTAGCTAACAGGGTGCTAAATATAGGACATCGAGTCTTACTGGTGGGAAAGAGTGCTTGAGAAACATGAGCTAAGAAGGAATTGATTTTAGAGAACAATAAGGACACTTTCCCCCACAGACATCAGGAAAGAGAGAGAAAAGATAAAGAAGAGGAAAATACAAAGGGAATAAAGAAATGTATAAAAATTGAAGTGCCATATTCTTTATGATGAAATACATGGAGAGATGATACTCCAAGAAAGGGATATGACAGCTGGGACTAGGGACAAGGGAAAGTGAGAAAAGGTTTAAAATAGACCTCATAGGGAGCAAGTCTGGAAGTACAAAAAAGACAATTAAAAAGCTGCCAAATAGCAGCAGAGACCAGATTGAAGTTTGAAAGCATCAAGTTCTAATGAGCCAAATCTGCAATGCTTTGTTTGCCTCTAGCAGTGCTCTCTCTCCTGGGAGAAGAAACAAAGAGAACAAAAGTTAGAGGTACCCTATGTTTAGGAAGTAGCTGGTTAAGCAAAGATGCAAAGGTTATTAATGAAAAGGCAAAACTTTTGTTCCTAGTCAGGAGTGAAAATCCAACTCAATTTCAGCAAGAAGGGCTACAATCCCTGAGTCTGGGGCTTTGAATGTATCATCATTACAGAAGCAACTATCACTGTGGGAAAGTAATAAGTGTGAGTCTTGAGCTAAATCTTTCAACAGAATTAGAAAGTTTCTAATTTCTCACAAGCTTCCCTTACTCCTGCTAAGATTACAGGAATGGGAAGAAGCAACAGTTTAATGAGATGAGAAAATTCTTACCAGAGTGTGGTGAGGTGAGGCTGATGATTCTCAGAAATTGAGTTGCAGGTAGGAGGTAGGGGTGGAGCTGGATGTTGTTACATGTCACAGAGTCAATTCCAACACAAAACACCTATGTGCAACAGAATGAAACACTGCCAAGTTCTGCACCATCTTTGCAATAATTACAATGTTTGAGCCCACAGTTGCAGCCCCCGTGTCAATCTATTTAGTTGAAAGTCTTTCTCCTTCTCTCTGATCCTCTCCTTTACCGAATGATGTCTTTCTTCAGGAAATGGTCCCTCATGATATCATGTCCAAAGTAAGTGAGATGAACTCTCACCATCAAGTCTAAGGAGCGTTCTTGCTGTACTTCTTCCAAGACAGATTTGTTTGTTCTTCTGGCAGTCTACGCTATATTCAATATTCTTCGCCAATACCATAACACAAACACATCAATTATTCTTCAGTTTTCCTTTTGTTTTCTAATTTTCAAAGTCATATGAGATGATGCAAAATAACATGGCTTGGGTTAGGTAAACCTTAGTCCTCAAAGTGACTTCTTTGCTCTTAAGCACTTTAAAGAGGTCTTTTACATCAGAGTTGCAGATTGCAATATAACATTTGATTTCTTGACTGCAGCTTCCATGGCCACTGATTTTGCATCCAAGCAAAACAAATACATGGTAACTTCAATCTTGTCTCCACTTAATGATGTTGTTTATTAGTCTGATTGTGAGGATTTTTGTTTTCTTTCCATTGAGGTATAATCAGTACTGAAGTTTGTAATCATTAATCTTGATTAGTAAATGCTACAAGTATTCTTTGTTTTCAGCAAGCAGGGTTATGTCATCTGCATATTGCAGATTGTTAATGAATATTCAGCAAATCCAGGTACTGTGTTCTTCTTCCATACAGGCCAGCTTCTCAGATTATTTGCCAAGCACACAGATTGAATAAATACAGCTAAAGGATACTATCTTGGTGCACAGCTTTCCCAACTTTAAACCATGCAGTATCCCCTTGTTCTTTTATAGCCACTGCCTCTTGGTGTATGTACAAGTTCCGTATGTGTACAATGAGTTAAATGTTCTGGAATTCCCATTCTTGTCAATGTTATCCATAAGTTGTTATGATCCACACAGTTGAATATCTTTGCATAGTCAATAAAACAAAGGTAAACTTATCTCTGGTATTCTTTGCTTTCAGCCAAGATCCATTTAACATCAGCAATGATATCCTTCATTCCAGGTCCTCTTCTGAATCCAACTTGAACTCCTGACAGTTCCCTGTAGACATACTACTGCACTAGTTTTTGAATTATCTTCAGCAGATATTATATGTGTGTGAAACTAATGATATTGTTTGATAATTTCCTCATTCTGTTGGATCACCTCTATTTGGAATGGGCATAAATATGGGTCTCTTCCAGTTGGTTGTCTTCCAAATTTGTTGGCATAGACAAGTAAGCACTTTCAGCATTGCATTCCTTTCTTGAAACATCTCAATTAGTATTCCATTAATTCCTGGAGCCTTGTTTTTTACCAATGCTTTTAGTGCAGCCTGGACTTCTTCCTTACCAATGTATTGCAAATAATTATCAATCCATCTTGATTACATGTTTGATCAATTTCAGACTGCAGAAGTTGGTTAAAAAAGTCATCAATTTCTTCATCTTTGACATTAGTGGTTGCCTGTGTAAATCTGAATAATAGCTGTATTAACTCGTCTTCATTGTTGGCATATGGATATTATCCTATCACTTACAGTACTGTATTTCAGAATAGCTACTGGTAAGTTATTTCTGACAATGAATGTGACACCATTCCTTTTAAATTTTTTATTCCTGGCCTATGGGGATCATATGATTGCCCATTTCAAAACGGACAGTATCAGTCCATTTCAGCTCACTAATTCCTAAGACACCAATTTTATGCATTCCATTTCATTTCTGATGATTTTCAATTTTCCTAGATTCATACTTGGTACATTCCACTTTCTGATTATTAATGGATGTTTGCAGCTGTTTCTTCTCATTTTGAGTCATGCCACCTCAGCAAATGAAGGTCCTGAAAGCTTTACTCCATTCACATCAATAACACTGATTCCACTTTGAGGAGACAGCTCTTCCCTAGTCTTGTTTTGAGTACCTTCCAACCTGAAGGGCTCATCTTCTGCCATTCCATCAGACAATGATCCATTATTAATAAAATTTTCACTGGCCTTGTTTCCCCTGACCCCCAAGGGGTGGACGAGGTAGTGCTACGAATACCAAAGATAGTTCTTTAAAATTTTATGCCTTTTGGTTAGCAGCCAGGTGCCTTAGTCACTATGCTACCAGAGCTCCCTCAAAGACCTTAGGCTCACTATTTTTTTTTTTTTTTTTATAAATTAAACACATCCCACTAGAAAATATAGCATATACACTAGAAAATATATGTATACATATTTACTAAAGCATCATTTTTTATAATATTATTGAAGACTGCTTTTTAATCAAATCCCAAAACTTTCCATTGGTGTAATAAACTCCTCTATAATGAAGATACGTCCCTCTTCCCTACCTCTGTGATTTTCCACTCTCCCCACTGCTCATTCTGCTCCAACCACCTCTGCCTGAATTTATTTGCTGCCATAAACTAAGTTTATTTTCCACGCAGGGGCCTTGCATCAGCTGTTATCAGTACCTGACATGCTCTCTACCCAGCCCATCACAGGAGGGCCATATTAACAGTGGGGTCTATACTTAAACATCACCTCCTCAGAAAGTTCTTCCCCGGCCATCAACCTAAAGTAGCCTGGGATATACATGTTATCACAATATCCTATTTTGTTTTCCCCTGACACATTATTTGATAACATCTTGCTCTGTGTGTGTGTGTGTATGTGTGTGTTTGCGGTCTGCCTCCTCTAATTAGAATATAATAAGTCCCTTGGGGAAACGAATTCTGTCTGCCTTGGTCACCATTACATCTCCAGCATTTCAAACACATTCAAGCACACAACATAATTTCATTAAATACTTGTTTAATGAATAAATGAATGATAAAGTGAATTTTAATGCTAAATATGATGGAAACTTATATTCAGCTTAAATTTATTTTACGGGGCTAGGTACCAAGGAACGTGAGAGAATAGAAAGTTATTCTTCTTTCCAAAGAATCCAGAAAGATCATATCCATACTTATTCTAATTAATAAACAATATGAGAAAGCATAACTTATTGAGAAGACAAAGGAGAAAACTCCTTATTATTAAACTAAATAAATCTCAGTAAAATATTAAATGATCATATGGACATAAAAATATCTATGTTATTTTTACCAAGCTCAGGGAGCTCTGAAAATGTAGACACATTTTAGACTTTGAAGAGTCTAAGATTAATTTGGTTAGGGCATATATACAAACAAAATGCCAGATACATTTTTCACAAAATGAATTCTATAAATTATGACTAACGATTTTGCTGTTTGTCTTGCTATCTTAGATCTAGAAAGTGGGCTTAATTAAGACTTTAAATGGAAGTGGCCTTGAATCTCTTTTTCATAAAAGATAATCCTTAATTAAGAAATTAAGCCTTCAGCCAAGTTTTCATTTTCTGTGTAAAATATTTTTTCCAGTTCATTTTTTTAAATACTTTACAGTCCTAATCAATAATTGACTGTTACAAAACCCCTACTGACCTTATGTAGGACATTGTTTACTAGCTACAATACTCTGAAATACAGTGACAACCTATAAGCTAAGTCAAAAATACACAGGCAAAATTCAAAAACAACCTGCTTCAACTGTCCCTTAAGATATCCATGTAGCATCTCAAAATCAAAAGAAGTGAAAAATAAGGAACCTCTGACAAAGTCCAATTGCAAGACCTTCTATAAAATACTTGCTCTATACTCAGACATGTCAAGGTTAAAAAATACAAAGTGAGGTTGGGTAACTATTCTGCATTAAGATTGAAGAGACAAGTCAACAAATATTGACCCAGGGAAAAGGAAAAAAGCTATTATGGAAGTGTTGACAAAATCTGAATGGGGACCATGGACTAAATGGTAGTGTTGTACCAATGTTAAATTTCTTGCTTTTTAAAAACACTGCACTGTAGTTTTGTAGGATAATGTTCTCATTCTAAAGAAATACACACAAAAACTTAGAGACAAATAGGAAAAACTGGATATGGAGATAAATATATAGAAAGAACAAATAAAATATTTTTTAAGGCTATAAAATGAAACAGAAATTTTCTTATGTCAGTGAATAGGATAATAATAAATAAATAGTAAACTACAAGCAGGTGTATCAAAGATAGAACCATACACTACAAGAAGGAAATCAATAAAAATGCAATATTTTGTATAAGCACTAATAATATATTATTAATTCAATAAATGAGATGAATAAAAATCAAAATGTAATTAAAAAATGTCTTGGACTAAGAGACTCTGTAAATCAGCTTTATCTTTTACCAGTATATGATATTTTAGGAGAATATTAAAAAATCATTTCAACTTTAAAGTCAAAATATGAATAGAGGATTTAAAATCATAAAATGCCACATTCAGAAATCAAATTTCATATATAGATTGACTGTTCTTAAAGTCTTAATTTTTAAACTTAAGCACTGAAGATAATAAAGTAATAGTAATAATACAAGGAGCCTCAAGGTAGTTACTATATCATCCTCCCTTTAAAGAGAAGGAAAAGAAGCTTATAGACATTACTATCTTTCCTAAATTGCTAACAGGTGTTAAGTGACAGGTATGTAAAAATGACAGTAGATTGCTGTCCCTGCTCCTTGGACAAAAGCGACTGTTACATAACCAAATATCCTCCACATTGGTATAAAGCTTGCATTTATATGTAATATTATAAATGTTACTCTCAATATTTCCATAGTTTATACATAATAAGTAGCATTTTAAGATAATCAAGATGATTTTGTAGAAAACATTAATAAGAAATATTTCTTTCTATTTCATTACTTATAGAAAGTATAAAACTGAAGTTAACCTGTGTATATATATATGTGTGTGTGTGTGTATATATATATATATATATATATATATATATATACACACACACACACACATACACACACACTCTGTAGATATTACATTGTTTGTCTATGTCATCCAGTATATTCTAAACAAACTGGCCAATGTTTAGAGTCTAAACAATATATTCACGTTTATTGTGTTTCTTTCCTTTGCAAACCTAACACTCCTCAGAGAACAGCAAATTGTGAGTATTTGGGGAATACCAATGTTAAATTGCATCTTAAGGAGTAACATACAAGACATGAATGTATTGAAGCATATATATATATGGGACATAACAACAACAGCAAATGTGTATATAGTCAAGGTTCAGCTGGGGAAATCTACTGACCTATTTTGAAATTAAAGTGCTGTGTTAGCACACACACACACACACACACACACAGAGGCAATTTTCCACTGATGTTGCACATAGCAGCTTATCAAAGCTCTATCATGACACCCCAAATCAACCTCCCTATGGCAAGTATATACACACTGAGTTCAGGCTGCTCACTAACTACACTGCTTTTTTTTTTTGTTATTTTAACCTTGAAGCTTTAAAGAAAAATCATGATTATAGGAACCCCAAGTTTTTAATTAAAATAGAATAGCATAAACATCTCTAAGAACTTATCTCAGTTTAATGTGGTTTTTTTTTTTTTTTTTTCAGAAGTATTCCTGAGCTAATGTTATGTATGGAACCAACAAAACAGTAAATCTTCATTTTCAAAGTAGTTATTAATTTACTGTTACAAAGAAATAAGAAGCAACTCTCTGTTTTCATTAATGTGGCCATCTTGAGACATTTAGCCACCTTTGTCACAGGTTTTGTGCACATAATATCATTATGGGATGAAGACACTTGATGAGATATCTAAGTTTTTACTCACCAGTTGTTTCCACAATGCCTTCTAGGATGACGACAATCTCGAATTGCTCAGTTTGCATGCTTCGCTGGGATAGGTCATAAAAGGGGCTTTTGGCATCGATCACGTGGCAAATCGTGAGGGGGGAAACAAGAAAAAGTTGATCTGCCCCTGTACTAAAACCTACATCCAGTTCAAGTTGGTCAAGGGGAAGGAACTCACCCTCAGGTGTCTGCCGAGACTAGACAAGCACACAAAAAAAGAGAAGAAATCACCACTTGTGCTGAAATTTTCAAGGCAGCCCAACAATAATACATCATTGCTAACATTCTCCACTATCAATCATCTGCAACAAAATCCAAACAAATCATTATGCAGCTATGTACTAGCAAATGGGCCGAAATCCCACACAGCTCATGCGGAACATACATGCATTATTTATAATACACAACTTACTATAATTATCATTCCCTAACTCATGAGCTTTGGAGAAATGCCTGGCCCAACGATGGCTGTTAGCACACACTACAGAATTGAGTGTACATGTGCTACTGCTAGACATGAATCACTGCATAACTCATGGCATGTTGGATTTTTTTCCCTGTGTAGTACAAGCCACTGTCCACTGCCATCGAATCCATTCTAACTCAGAGTAACCCTGTAGGATAGAGTAGAACTTCCCCACAGGGTTTTCAAGGCTATAAATCTTTTTGGAAGCAGACTGCCACATTTTTCTACTGTGGAGAGGCTGGTAGTTGGAACTGCTGACTTTTGGTTAGCAGTGGAGTGCTCTAACCACTGTGCCAAGTGGGGTCCATTCACAAAACGAACAAGTAGGCAGTCCTTATAGAATTTGTTAAGTTTGAAAAAGGCTGACAATAATTTAAGAAGAGAGTCACTGAATTATTACAAAGCAAAACATACTAATTTACTTTGCCAGGATATTGAAAGGTAATAGATATGAACTGTAACAGAAGAGCAAAGAGGTTATTTTAGATTATGCACACAAAAGCTCACAAAATAAAAATAAAGTGAAGGTGGTCTTAGCTACAAACTGGCTTTCAAACTCCTTTCAACGTTTAACAATACACACTGCATTAAAATTGTTCACTTCTCTATTTATTTTATGACATCGAAAATAATGAACAAGTTGTGCTAAATTGAAATTTTCTTAAACAAAATGCAATTTTAAACATATTTGATAAACTCATAGGTCAGCAAACCTTTTATAAGGCAGTTGGTTTTGGTATAAACCATTATAAAGCTTGACCCAGTTAACTGCTTGTCTCTAAAAGAAAATTAAATATGAATACTAAAAATCAGCAGACCATAAAAGTTGACTTACTCATCTTTCTTTTTCATTCAGTTTCATTTCATTTTCTATACCTGTTATTTATAATAATTATGTACAAGCAATTTTTTTTCCTTTCGTTTATATGATAATAGTGGTAAAATAAAGGTGTGATACTTGGAAGTTACATACAGAAAAATTCAGGTGGGGGCCAAGTGGTTGGTCAGATGGAACTTTGAAAAATTTAATATAGTTTAAGACTCTTCAAAACTCATAAACAAAATAGGACACTATTCTCTTCAATAAAATGGTAGTGTGAAGACAAAATCCTTACTTACTTTTAGGGTTCCAAGAAATGGCCTTTTACAGAGTAAATGAGTATGAAAACTGAAATATATAGTTTAATAGGTTACCCTTCATGGAAACAGCAGAACAAAGAGTTTCAAATTGATGGTAGTATATTATGGCAGCAACTGCTGTAAAAATCCCCAACAGCAGAATTAGTAAATTAGAAAGGTTACTTTGTAATTAGCGCTACTCCAAAATATTATTTGTGTTAAAAAAAAAAAAAAATCCAAAGGAAACTATGGAGACTGTTTTTCTTCTGTACCTTGTGGCTAGGTGAAAAACATACAGAAGAAAATGATCTTTGACAAGAGAGTAAAATCTACAAAAAAAATTTGATGGCACAAAATAAAAACAGTACCTCTAACAACCAATGCTTAGAGAAAACTGTTTCTGAGACAACATGAACAAGCTCACTTTAGAGCTTTTTCAGATCATCTGTTTCTAAACCTATTCTTTCATAAGCAAAGCCTGAAACTTTCCAACTATACAATGTAAGTATTGATTCACATTAAGGAAAAAAATAAAATAAAATAAAATAAAATAAATCCTGTTACTATTGTTCGTTTACCTACAGAAAACCAGGTGCTATATAAACACAAGGTGGTATTCTGATGTTTTAAATTATGACCAGAATTTGGGAAGTTATTACTAAATATTATAAACTCTGCTTTTCATGAACTAAATAAGAGTTTGAAAAAGATAATTTTTGAACAAACCATTTGACTTTGAAACAATTTTCTGCACAGAAGGTATATTTTTCTACTTATTATCTATGTATATTAATACTAAAATTAGTTTTATTTTTATATATATTTGTGTCTCATTCTAAAAGAATTTAGAATAAGCTCTTAATTTTTATACTCTCTGACCATCAAACAAACCATTAAAAGAAGAAGGTCCTAGAAACAGACAGCTATGAAGAGAAAGTCAACTTGGAGTGAAAATATTTTATTTTTGAAGTCAAGGTAATTCACTAATACATGGATAATTTAGACTTAAACATACATGAGTCTTTTCTATTCAGACTCAATTTACTCTCAGATTTTAAAAGTCTTTCATATAATCAAGATTATACCTCCATTCTAAAATACATTCTTTATACCATGCCAAGGTCTTGTCAGAGCTAAAGGTGACAATTTTTTATGTGACGCTATGGGGAAAGTAATGATGGTTCATTTATTTGAAAGATATTTTCCATGCTCATATAATTTCCAGATAAGTGAAATTTGCCACATATGTATTTAAAATCATTTTCCAATACTATATAATGTACCATAATTTTATGCAAATGCATGCTTCAGGTTTTTTGCAAACCACACAGCCCACTGCACATTTGTTTCCTATGAGCACTATACATGTATACATGTAAGCGTTATTTGCATGGGCAAGTTATTTGAAAAAAAAAAAAGATAACTTTTTCTCAAATGACTATACTACAGATATTCACAATTCTGTCTTCCAGATCTTCTTCCATTATGTTAGGTTATCTAATATTTCAATATTTAATTTGTTTGTCTCCCCAGCTGTTTATTTGTGTCTTTGATTTATAATAGACTGGGAAGCCAAATAATCATTGTGAATTTAATTTAACAGAGAACTTTGGCTCAAATCAAGAGTAAAATGTATGGTTTTAGTGTGGCAGGTGCTTGGAGCACTGATATTGTTTGAAGATTGAGCTCCCGGCTAGAACAAGATTATATTAGTGTTCAGTCAAATGTATTCGATGTTACAGAAATCTACATATGCTTAACAAATACATTTGTCAGAAGAATAAACATTAGCATTTAGGCCAGAGAATTCTAATCCAGGCTTTCCTAATTCTGGTGCAATTAACCTAAATTCCAGAGATTCACTTGAGCAAAGGAGGGTGACGGAGGGGGAAGACTATCTTGGTTTTAAGTCTCTAGACTTGTGTAAGTGGAGTGACAGAACTTTAATTCAATGAACTCTGATATACACATTAATATGAAAAGAAAAAAAAATAGATAAAAATAAGAATTACTTATATGTGTCTTTATAAAATTAAATTGTGATCTGTAACTTGAGTGCGTAATAAATCAGCAGCATTGATTTGCAATCATTTTCTAACTTTCTTTTCCAGCTATCATTTACCATATTTCATCAGAAATATTTGGTAATAGAAACTTTTAGATGAAAACAAACTTAACCTTCCTTCATTACGTTATCTTAAGAATTATGTTATAAGAAGAAACTCAATTGCTAAAGCAGTTTGTTCATGGTCCACATTATCTTTTTTTTACCTCTGAAAACTTAATTTCAAAGGGAATGTAAAACTATGGTTACAGGTGAAAGTGTATAAACAGATATAGTACAGACCAACAAAAAATGAAAACAATTTCTAAACATTTAAGTTTGATACTTTGTTTTTAATTTCTAAAAAGCTGGTAACTACTGTTGATTTAATTTGATGAAATGATGAATTAGAGTCATATCAATCATATAATGAAATAAGAAAATTAGGGGAAAGAGGAGGGAAGAAGGATAAAGTTAATAAAAGCTTTCTAATTCTTAAAAATACAGAACATAATTCAGAAAAACTATGACCTGAGAATACAGGTCAAAGACTATGACTTCTATATGTGTTTTATTTTATTTTTTCCAATACTCTGGAATCTCAGGAAAGAAAGATTTTATTTCGACCATCCAAAGGAGCTCTGTTGGTATAGTGCCTAAGACATTTGACTACTAACAAGAAGGTTGGCGGTTCAAACTCAACAACTGCTCCACAGAAGGGAGATGGGTCAATCTACACGAGTAAAGATTTATAGCCTCAGAAATCCAATGGGGGTCAGTATGAGTTGAATTGACTCCACGACAGTTGGTTTGTTCTTTTTGGAAAGTCTTTTTGGTTGACTCCAATATTGAAAAGTCAGAATTAAGGCTTAATTAAATTTTAATATCTGAAAAAATATAATTTGAATACTATGACTTTTTAAAAATAATTTTGTTCAATTTATGTTGTAGCAATGATTTCTAAGGCATTTTTATCATTTAAAAATGAATTTAATATTTAAATTTTCAAATTGTACATATTTTAATCACATTCAAATTGATCTAAGTGTAAAGCATAAGGTTCATGCCTCATTTTATAGTGATAAGTACTATTTTCAAAGAAGTAATTAATTTCAAATAACTTTGAACACTCCAAGAGTCCAAAAAGGCCTACAGATAATCAACAACAATTCTGGCTATGGGGAGATGTGAAGAAACAAAAGTCACAGATGCCTGGAAGGAACCACCATGGTCATGTATTTTACAGACCAATGTCTTTCATATTACAGATGAAGGACTGTTGAGTACTGAAGATACACCGACCCACACCCACACCCACACCCACATCCACACCCACACACACACACACACACACACATAGGCCTGGCATAAACATTTTAGCGCTGTGCTGTCATAAGGCCACTCAAATTTGGCCATCCTCCTTCTGGGGGCTATATGGTCATGTGTTCACATTAATTCAGCAGGGCCACACTTTGCCAATACAATCAATATCTTTAACTGTCTTTCTTTCATCTCGCTAACATATCAATGTATTCTAATTTCTGTGCTCTTTCCTGAGTGAGGTTCAGTAATTTTGAATAAAAAGTTTAATCACTAATCTCTAACTCATGAGATTTGCCTCTATCATACTCCAAGGCTTGATCCATAGTCTACTTCCTTAGCTTCCACTGGAAAAGGGCCCTCAAGGCCAGTAAGATAAGGGAACTAAAGAAAAGACAAACAGAAAAGAAAAGGGAAGAAAGGAAAGAAGGCTAACATGGAGAGGGTTTGTTCCTACCTATCATCCCCAGACTGTTTTATTTATAATTTCTTTACTCCTTTTTAAATATGTGACACACACACACACACACACACACAAACTTAAGTCTGAAATGAAATCACTTAGAGTGAGGTCAGGGTTATATCTGGAAGCTAAAATTAGGATGCAAGTCAAAAGCAGGTACCAAGATCAGAAGCTAAGTGCTTTGTGACTCAAAGCAGTTCATGGCAATGGCTTGGCACTCAGAACAAAATTAAAGTCACTTAGAGGAGAGTATAGACCTAGTATGAGACACTGAGCAGTTTATCTAATAGCTTGAATGATGTCCAGAAGAAAAGTTATTTAATAAATAATCATTGTGGATTTAATTTTAAAAAAGGAGGGATGGTGATAACTGTTCTAAGATTAAAAGACTGGATTATCTACAATTAAATTGTATGTTTCTTTTGACTCTTTACACTCAAAATTACATGAACATCAGGTGGAAGTGTGAAATAAAGACTTAAGGTTCAGCTAATTATCCCATAAAAATATGTTTGTCTTTATGAACAGAAAGTACCTTATACAATGGAAAATAATAGATTATGTGAGATGTTTATACCATTCAAATGAAAGAACAACTTTATAATTCTGAGGGATTTTTTATGGAATTTATAATAACTATGGATAGAATTTGTAACCCTACTCACACATTCCCCTCCTACTCATCAAACACCCTCCACTCCATCAAATGTTCTTCCTGTTTCCCTTTATCACTTGTTCTTACCCCCTGCTCTTTATTTGTGTGTCTTTTTTTCCCTTATTTCTGTTCATACTGTATTCCTTGAGCACAAGCCACCCTGTACTTTTTGGGAACCATATTAAAAAAAAAAAAAAATTACTACTACTGATAAAAGAATGGCAATTATAGCTTTAAAAGAGAACCCACAATCTATACTGACTGGAGAATAATTGTACTTGTATCACAGAAAGTAAAGCTAGAGTGAATGGGAACTGTGCTTTTTTAAAAAAAGCATAATGAATCCCTCTAAATAACTCATATACCAATAAGGCACCCAGCCACTGAGAATTCTAGGTTATCTAGTCTTAGACCTTTGGAACATTTGAATAATAACTTGGATGATGTTCAGAACAATTCTTTAATAGATATTCATGTGTGAATGTAATTTTTTAAAAGATTAATTATGTCAAGATTAAAATATTAAAAATTAAATGCAAATTGGTCATGATCAAATGGGTCAATCATACAAAATAAAGTCACAGAGTAAAAAATATAGTCACATTTCTGCATAAGATATGGAATGAAGACCAACCAAAAAAATTATGAGAAAAACCCAGGGATCATGTGATTCAGGAATCCTCATGGTGAAAAGATGAACAGAATATTAGGACATATGAAAAAGATGAAGACTCTAATGGTTTTAAAGTAACTACATCTGCATTTAATCATAATTATACATGAAGAAAACAGACATAAATGATTTTCAAGATCTGTAAAAATTGGGAATAAAAAGGTGAATAAAAAAATAGTGGGTGATGTTAGAAAAAGAAATTCATTCCATTACCTTTCAATAAGTAAAAATTAACATTGGTAGAGCTGATCTCCTAGGAGAGAGGATGACCATTTGCAATGAACAGAAATATCAAGAAGTCTATGCTTTCGTGAGAAAATATTATTCTTTTCTGTTTGTTTTAAAATCTGAATTCAATAATAATTGACTTTATGTTTTCAGATATTTAATTATTGAAAAGGAAATAGTTTATATAAATGCAGTTTAAGTTGCTGTCAATAATATATGTGTGCTTATATTTAAGAAGCATCCAGATAATAAATCTGTAATTTCTAGAATTCTTTAATATCAAGGAATATTATGTAATTGTTTCCATAACAAGTTGTATGTCTCAGATACAGTCAACAATTAGATTAATATTTGTAAAAATGAATGAGATTTCCAAATCTTTTAAATCCAGGATGAGAGGGTCCAGTACTTTACTCATTAGACTCAATTCTCTAATCCAGGCATTTTTATTAAAGTTTCAAACTGGCTGAAATATTAAGAAGGCTATGGCTATTCTGTAAGTCAAAAAAGGAAAACTAAAATAAACTAAAACTTAAAAGCAAAACCTGAGTATGGAAATAAGACATGAAAAGAGAAAGAAGATTCATTTTTTTTAAAGTTTCATATAACAATATAATAAAATTATATTTTTAAAGCAGTACTTCAAAAAAGTATTCTTCAATTTTTATTTAAAGACTCCTTTCTGCTTGTTCATTTGCTTGTTTTTCAAAGGAGAAAAACCAATCACTCTCAGCATGAATTTGGAGAATCTATAATCTTAATACTCAAAGAAACTTTAGTATTTGCATTGTTGGAAGACTGGAGTAGAGTTGAACAAAAGTTTACTGTCATGTAAGTGAACAGTATAACTAAAAAAAATAGGTAGAGAGCTTCAGAAAATAACTTCCACCAAAAGGCAGGAAATACAGTAGCAATATGCATGGAAATTTCCTGAATGGCAGTGATTAGAAAGCCATATCCACGTTTTCACTGTCTTCTCAAGAATCAAAAGTACTTTATAATCATTACATAAAATCCTTATGTTGATTCTGAGACATAAGTTTTTATTCAGCAAATAAAGCAGTAGAAAATTCTAAGTAAAATTAAATCAAGTAACAGAAAATCACTATGGGTTATATATACTATGTTTTGTGATGATATCACTGAACATTACATTTTTGTTGCTTTAAAAATTCAAATATTTATCTTCCTGCTAAAGATAGAAAAATCCTACCTGTAAACTGTCAGAAAAGTGAGTTAAAGGAGGAATCTGTAAACGTCTATAATTAGAGTTAATTTATAATTTTTACTTTTAAAAGCTATAGAACTAATATTGAACCATTATTACTTTAAATTTTTCATATAGCTTCTCTTTAAAAATTACAGTTGACTGTTTTAGCTCACTTCATCTCATTCCCTAAGAGAAAATGAGAGCATCCTATTATAGGCAAATCTGCCCTCTAATTTTGGTAAATGTTATTAGCTCCCCAATAAAACATGACTCCTTCTTAATGAAGTCTAAGGAAATGACAAGATATATGAGAATGCATTTTAATTACCATGGCTACAGCAAAAATCAACTTCAAACAAACTACACTAACTTGCTGGCTGAAGAGAAACCACTGGTCAACCCTCTCACCTCACAAAAAAAAACAGGGGAGATTTTCCCCATAATTGTGTTTAAATATAAATTGACTCCCTATGTCAATCATTTTCACCTCTAATACTGGCATCTCAAACTTAGAAGATTTTAGGAACGTTGTACTTATTTGAATTAAATATTATTTTTATCACCTTGTATTAATATAGCACCTTGTTCTAAATTTGTCAATACTGTCAATGTTTTGTTTTTAAATCCGAACATTCCTTATGGTATATGGACACATAGCCTGATGCATAGATGTCATTATCAGTGCCCTGTGCCAGTGTAGAGACTGGGTGCTTCAGATTCATTATACCTTTGTGTGCACAAACTGATATATAGATCAATTCTAATTTTTTTTTTTTTTGGCTTTACTAATGTAAAATGTGACAAATTATAAAATCTTTTTTTAAATGTTATCTAGAAAACAATATTTGTTTAAACAAATGGCTTTTTGTGTTCAAAACATGACCTGTAAAATCTAATTTTCAACTTCCACAAAGAACAATCCATATGGTAAATAAACTAAGAGTATCAAAGTGATACATAAACATTGATTCCTTGACAGAGACTTTTGTACTATATTAACAATTAAAATGCTGATGTCTGTCTGGCAGGCCTACCTAAAGAAAGATATAATATATTTTGGTCTATTCGTAGACATAGAAACATGCAATGAACACCACTGCATAACGGTTTAAAACAGATGTTTAGGGTGATTCCTCAACCCACTTACTTCAAACAATGGTCATTAAAACTATATGATAAATTAAATAAAAGCCTGTATGAAGTTTACTGGAGTTAATTTAAAAATATTATGATGTACTTCAAGTATTTATTCTTAATTATCTTAATGAACATATATATCAGAACCAGGCTGATAATTTGCCACCAGGCTAAACAAACTATACAGTTTATTGACTGTCTATAGTAAAGTAAATATGTCTATGATGTGCCGTGACAGAATAATTGAACTGCTTTAATTCTAACACTTATCTGAGCAACATAGTCAAGAATTATTAGGGTAAGATTTTATAAATGAATAATGAAAATGACACAAGAGCAAAACTTTTTAAAAGCATATTGGCTCACTTTTAACTACAACATCAGCTGTGGGTTGGAAAAACAATCTATACTCGTAAAATCGAAATTAAAATTTTAAAGACAAAATTTCCACTTAAAATTTGTTAAGATTTTTCTTTTTTTTAATACTAAATTCTGAATCTGGCTATGCTTCTTTATAAAATGTCAGAGAACTCTTTCATGTCTTTTGGAGGTTATTTTTTTCATTGTACGTACATTTGAAAACTACCTAAGGCAAGTCCTTCAGACAGATGAATTCTAAATGACACATATACAGAAACTGAACTTAAATCCCTCAGTTCCTGAGCTAATTGGATGAGTGATTCTGGAAGGCTTCTCCTGTTTGCTGTGATGCCCTCTAACGACTAGATGGACCTGGCTTTAATAACCTCTCCATGTGCAATTTGTTTCAGCATTTACACTGCTGATAGTAGGAAGCAATCCTCTTTAATGGATGCTAAAGAGCTTCAAGTGAAATCTGTAATTGACAAAGGCTTCATCAAAACAGTCAATTAAGAATAAAATTAACAAGAGGCTCTACAGGAAAAGCACTCAAGCTTTCACAGAATACATTTCTAGGAAAATATTTAGTAAAAATAAAAATTTGAAAGAACCAGGTGTGGGTTCGTCTACCTTTTTAAATTGCTTCCTGAATCTGTGTACTATTTAAAAGATGACCATACACAGAATTCATGTTATTTAAGTACAGAGAAATAATCTATGTACTAAAAGTATTAGGGGGAAAAAAAGTTATAAGTGAAAGTTGAGGCAAGCTCAGTACCTATTCCTTCAAAATAAAAAGCTGCTCAGTTTTGGTACCTCAAGTTTAATGGAAGAGTGCACTGAAACAAACCAAAACCGTTCCAAAGAGAGAAGCAGCAAGTGCAGAGAAGAGAACAAGGGTACTCCTTTCCCCCAGGGCTCCTGGAGCCAACAATACTCCTTAAATGTTACTAAGTGAGACTTGCACATTCGAATGGTAAAGATAAGCGTGCCAGAGTGAATGGAAAAAGAACAGAACTGTTTTTTCTCTTTGCTCAATACTCCAACACCCACATCCTTCCTGCCCCCCCCCAAAGGGGGGTGGTGGTGGTTTACCTGGCTGTAGGTAAGAGTGGTAGCAGGATGTATTTCAGGTGAGTAAATTTCAAAGCCTGGCGCCAAGGAGGGTTGGCAGGCGCCAGGTGGGGAAGGGGAGGTCAGCACTTACTTTCAGCAGCTTGCAGCGGATTTGCGCGGAGACCATGTGGCTGTTGCGCAGGTTGCCCACTCGAAACATGAGCGTGAGTTTGCCGTCCCTCATTGAGATCACCGCATGTTCGCTGAACATGAGCGTCTCAGCGCGCTTCTTGGGCTGGGACATCTTGATGAACATGCAGCCAATGAGGAAGGCGTCCACTATGGAGCCCAAAATGGACTGGAAGAGGAAAAGGATGATGCCCTCGGGGCACTTGTCTGTGATGTAGCGGTAGCCATAGCCGATGGTAGCCTCTGTCTCGATGAAAAAAAGGAAGGCAGACGGGAAGTTGTAGACATTAGCCACACAGGGAGTGTAGTTGCCTACGTGGGCTTTGTTCAGGTCACCCCGGGTGTAGGCGATCACCCACCACATGGACGCCATGAAGAGCCAGGCCACTGTGTAGGTGAGGATGAAAATGAAGAGATTCCAGCGCCACTTGAGGTCCACCAGGGTGGTGAAGAGGTCCGAGAGGTAGCGGCTAGTTTCGCTGCCCAGGTTGCCGTGCTGTACATTGCACCGGCCGTTCTTGTCCACGAACCGCTGCCGCTTCTTTTTGGGCACGAGCTGCTGCTGCGGGCCCTGGCCCGGCCCCTGGGGTTGCAAGCCCGAGCCGCTTGACGAGGTGGTCACTACCTGATAATCGTCCCCAAATTTCCTTCGGAGTGCAGACATAATACGGAGGGGCGAGCCAGATTCAAAGGCGAAGCGAAGGCGCAGGAGCCGAGCGCTGCAAAGCAGCACCAATAAGGTGGTGGGGGCAGGGGATAAAGGGGGTGGGGTGGGGTAAAAACCAGCGCGCCGGAGGTGGGGGCGCACCGGGCAGGTAGCTTCGGCGTCTGCCCCCTGCAGACGCCTTTGCTCCTTCTCCCTCGGGATGGAGGCTTTCTTTCCCCGCTGGGTCTTAAAAAAGTACTCTCTCACACTCAAGGCAGGAGGAATGCAAGGACCAGGAACCCCAGCTCAATTTTGCCTCCAGTCTTTTCGAGGCTCCTCTTCTCTTCCCCCACCACCGGCATCCTGGGCCACCTCTTACCGTTCCTCGCCTCTCCTGACTATTCTGCAGCACCCCAAAACTGGACTGTTGAAAATCAATGAGTTGACAAATGACTCTCTCCCCACCTGCCAACTCGTCAAGCTGCCGCGGGTGCACTACCTGCTTGGACCAGACGCTCCCCCCTCCCTGCCGCTCCCCGTTCTCCGGGCCAGGGAGACAGCTAAAGGCTCCCCCCACCCACCCACCCCGGTGCTGCCTCCTATCTTTTGGCCAAAATCCGGTCCAAAGACATGTCTGCCAGGTGCTGGTGTAACACCCCCTCCCAAAGCTCTCCTGGCTCAGAATGCCCCTCTCTGGACTCCGGAGATGTGTCCTATTGGCGTCCGTGGGCCGCTGAGTTTCCGCGGGCGCCACTAGGGCACCCAGTCCGACCCTCGAGAGCCCCCAGGACGCCCGGGCGCTAAGCAGAGCAGCAGCGGTTTGCGAAGCCGGGACACTCACCCAGTGGCAGAGGGCAAGAGGTGGTGCGGTAGGCGGTAGCGGCAGCGGCAGCTTGGCCTTGAACTCTGCGTTCGAGGCTATTTTCCTCGCCCCCACTTTTCCTGGTGTACCACGATGGGCACCAATGCAGGTACCCTAATCTCCACACTCTCCCTAATGGCACCTAGCTGCACCCACGAGAAGGATGCTGGCAAGCCGAGCACAGACTGACTTGGGGACTCCGGGGTTCTCTGGCGTTGTGCCCTCCTTCCAGGCGACAGAAGTACTGTTGGATGGGGTTCGAACCTCGGGCTGCGGGTCAGACTTTTTCAGGTTAAACACTAGAGCCGCTCAAATTTTTCTGTTTCCCGGTGGAAACCTCTGCCTCTTCCTTCTTGGATATATCCTACTCCCTATCCGCGCTCAGTAGCCCCGGGTGGGGGATGCAAGGTGGAAGCAGGGGCGGCGGGAGTGTGGTGTGTGCTGGTGCGTGTAATCAGCTGCAGAGTCGCGCTAGACCCGCCTGTCCCTGCCTTCCCCCGCTGCTCCACCAGCCTGAATTGCACCTCCGCGCCTCAGTTGAGCCTGCAGTGTCTGGCAGCTTTGGAAAAGCGAGCCCCTCCAATGAGAAGCATCTCTAAATCTGCTCCCAAACGCCAGCCAACTCTCCTTCCTCGTCCCCCTGCATCAGTTAGAGAGCCCCCAGCAAGCAGCAAATGCTGCTCTCTGAAGGAAGAGAAGTACAACATGTCTCTGTAACGAGGGCTCTAATTTCAACGGATGCTTGGATTTGGGGATGCATCATAAACACAGATCAATTGGTTCCTAGATGGGTATAGTCAGACTCAAAGTTGCAAATAGCAGCGGGTGGGGGTGGGGACGCTTAGGAAGAGACTGTAAAGTAGGGGATACGCTGATACAAAAGCTTCACAATCAGTCCTAAAAAATGGCCCTGTTTTAAAAGGCTCAGACTGGCTAGGGTTAATGTGTGGCTGTAGTTGAGGGAAGGCTGGATTTTAATGATCCAGAGTTTGCAGTTACTGTAATGGAGGGTAAAGTGCAGAAATACCTAATGTACTGCCTGTGAGTAAATATTTGCTTATTTACCACATTTCATGCTCGTTTAAAAATGACATTTGTATCTTATTGTATATTCCATTTAGTCCAGATACATAGACTTGATTTTGGTGAAGAATCATCAAGTCAATGGGCTAAAAAGGCTGCTACAAAATTTTCATGCAAAGGAAAATAAATGCATCATAACTCGACAACTACTCTGCCAATATTACTCTCTTCTATACCTCAACCCCTAAAACTCAGTTCAGGCAAGTATGTGTCAGCCATTACTAGAGGATACTTTCACTATCATTTGGTTAAAACCCCTATCCCCAATTACAGGCATCTCTGCCAGCTCTCTGACAAAAAAAGGTCAGTCAGTCTCTGTTATTCTTCTGGGATTACATAACAAGGGAAAGTGATACTATACAAAGTGGAACCTGCTCTGGTCCTGGAATTGTAAGACCTTATGTGAGTCCCAGCTCTGCCATTTACAAGCTGTGTGACTTTGAGCAAGAAATTGGATGTCTTTGAGTTTCAGTTTTCTCCTCTGAAAAATTGAGAGTAGGTATGATAAAAAGAGAGTAAATGTGGTTTCACCAACCACAACTGCTAAAAGAAAAAAACAAACTCACTGCCATAGAGTTGATACCTACTCAACTCTAACCTAATATTTGGTGGTTCAAATCCACCCAGCCATACAACAAAAGAAAAGCCTGGTGGTTTGCTTCTGTAAAGGTGACAGCTCTGGAAACCCTTTGGAGCAGTTCTACTCGGTAACACATGGGGTCGCCATGAGTCAGAATCCACCAACATAGATGAGTTTGTTTTGTTTTTATTTGTATCACACAGATGGTAAGACATTACAGCAGGGATTTCAAAACACATCTGCCCATCCCCAAGGCCTCCATTCTGAGAGACATAGTGTTGTCTGATAAGTTAAATATACTCTAGGATGTCATTGTGTCACACTTCAGGTGTGACTGAGTCTTTGAACTATTTGTGACATTGAGTCAAACTCTGTGCAAATGTTTACAGAGGAACCAAACTCATCTTCTACTGTCAGGACAGCTGCTTCCATGATGAGGTTCTGGAGGGCAGCCAGCCCCACAGTGCTGAGGCCAGCCCTGCTGCCATTCCACACCACTAGTCGGGATGTGTGGGGAATAGATGACAGAAGGCCACCTAATCAGGTGCTGTCTGATGAAGTGAAAAGAAACACTGTAAGCCGAATGGGTCAATAAAAGGAGAGGCATTCAACTTCAGACCAGGCCACAAAGCTGGGAAAATCTGGAAACTATAACTGCCAAACTAAAAATCATTTTGAGTGTAATATTTAAAGATAAGGTTATAAGCAAATTACCATAGTTAACAGTAGAAAAATCAAAGCTATACTTATTATACTCTGCTAAGAGCAAACTACATACTCATTCTGCCCAGGAAGTACTTCTGGCAATGTTTTATTTGCTGTGTCCAAAATTAGTAATATCACAAATAACTGCAACTTCCAAAATGAAGGATATGATTCTGTGTTTTATACTAAATAGGCATGACTTTGCACATATACTTACCCTATTATGTAACTGAACAGTGTGGGGAAAATAGTGTATCTAATATAAAAGAAAAAAGCCACTGCCCCTGAAGAGTCCAAATTCTAAAAATGACTTATCGGCCAACTGAAGAAAAAAAAAAAAAAAAAAAGCAAGGCTTTGAACGTCTCAGTATACCTGAAGTCTGTCTTCTTGTCATTCACTTATAACCACTGTGAATCACACCATGTGACAATGTGTATGACCAGAATATATTAATTACTCCCAAATACTGTTTTTAATACTTTTACTCCCAATCCAACAACTCTCCAAAAATAAAATAAAAAGATGAACAAGCCTAGGGAATTGAAGTGCTTATACTTCAAAAGATGACGTTTCTATTGCTACCATAAATGTTGCTATATCTGGGAAGAGGTCATTCTTTGAACTCCTAAGTGAAATTTAGGGCAATAGAATGGTGTTACTTTTTTAACCTTTCTTAAACAAACAAACAAACAAATAAAAATGTTGAAGTTATTTTCTCTATTGACAAAGTAAATTAGAGAGAGAGAGAGAAAGAATAAGAATAAAAAATGAAAACAGATATCAGTTTGAGGTTTGATTGCACAGACTTGAGAATGGAGGCATTGTGCTATACTTTGGCAGATGACTCATTCAGCCTTTAACATTGGCTCTAAAATCCTAGCCCCTTCCTGAGGATTCAGAGAAAGGAAAAAATGCCGTTGCCACTTGGAGGCCATTTGTTTTGTAATACTGCTCTAGCAAATAGTAATTTACTCAGAAACCCAATGAGGGGTCATTATGAGTTGCAATCGACTTGACATCAGTGAGTTTGGTTTTGATTTTATCAAGGCGCTCTGGTGCCTAAGGTATTTGACTGCTAACCAGAAGGCTGGTGGTTCAAACCCACCAGACACTCCTCGGAAGAAGATTGGGCAATCTAATTCTGTAGTGATACCACCTCAGAAACCCAAGGAGAGGTCACTATGAGTCAGATCTGACTCCACCAGCAGTGAGTTTGGTTTTGTTTTTGGAAACAAAAGCTATGAAGGAGCTCTGGTGGTGTGGTGGATAAGGCATTTAGCTTCTAACCAGAAGGTCAATAGTTCAAACCCACTAGCCAGTCCATAGAAGGAAGATGGGATATTCTACTTCCATAAACATTTATAGCCTTGGAAACCCCATGGGGTTCTGTATGAATCTAAATCACTTGAAGGCAGTGGGTTTTGGTATCAAGCTATTATCACTTACATTTTATAACCACTTACATTACCTCTGCCCAAATTACACCATTTTACTACTTAGTGTAGTACTTTGAGGATAGATTTTTATGACAAGATTTCTAAGAGGTAAGATTCTGCACTCCTTACAGCAGAACTGAAAGTTCTCAAATGGAGATTGAATGGTAGATCGTCATGGTTGCTACACAGATTAGAGAAAAGGAATTTATCAGTGTACTTCAGAAGTTGTATTATAAATATTCAAAAACAGCAGCTATAGTCTAAAAAAATAATTATGAACACATTCATTAATCTTTAGTTTCATCTTGATATAATCACACAAATTTCTTTTGTGAGTGAGGTGGGCAGAGCCCATGCTATATTGATCTTGCTTTAAATAGTCTTAAAGAATAGGGATATATCTATTTAACTCCTTTTATGATCCTCCAACATTGAGGCTGCATTCCTGCTACCTTAAAGAAAGATGAGAGCAATGGAGTAGGTGGACCATGGAACTTGGAGCAAATGATTTGTGCTTGACTATTAACTCAAAGTTTGGAAGCTTGAATTCATCCAGTGGTGCTATGTAAGACAGGCCTAGTGATCTGCTTCTATACAGGAAAGCTCTATGGAGCAATTGTACTCTGGAATGCCTGGGGTCACCATGAGTCAGAACAGCTCAATGAAATCAGATTTGGTTTTTGGTTTGAGGCCCTAAGATAGAGGGAAATAAAAAGAGGCCCAAAAAGCAAGAAGAAGATAAAGAAGAGTATTCAACAACAATTTCATAGCAGGTGACACAGGAAGAAAGAGAGAAAGATGAACAGCATTTTTTGAAATGTAATTTTTGTGTTTATGGTTCTTAGCTGTGCATTAGAATCACCTTGAGGTGCTAAGGCAAATTACATAAGACTCTCTTGGAGAAGGACCTAGGGATCAAACTTTTTCAAAAGTTCTCTTGTGATTCTTCCCAGTGGAACCACTGAGACTATGGCCCCTAGCTGCCATTTAGGTCTGGACTTGAACCTACATCTGTGGCTTCCAATCAAACAAAAAACAGGCATATGAGCTGAACATTTATACTAGGTAGATACACTCCTTGGAGAGAACAATCATGGGAGAATAGAATGTCTGTGTATGCACAGGGACATAGCTCAGGGGGCAGGAGTGCATGGAGGGAAGGACACAGGGAAGAGGTAACTATGGGGAGGAAGTGGGAGGGAAGCTGTTGCATTGTGGTAAATCATAGTCAGTCATGAGACAAAGTGTATGTGAACTGCTGTATGCAAAGTGAATTTTCTCTGTAAACTTTCACCTGAATCACAATTAAAAAAAAAAAAAAAAAAGTTCACTTGTGATTCTGACTTCACAATGAGGATTGAGAAATGTGGATCTATGAGAACTGCATACCTATTAATAGAAGAGCTTCACTGGGAAATGTCACACACAGAATTACCACCAATCTTCTTTGCCCAATTGTGAAAGCCTTTGTTCTTTGGAGTTAAAGAGAGACAGTAGAGACTAGCAAACACAGATCCCTTGTACTCTTACATCAGCAGGGTCAAGCATAAGTGGTTACAAATATTTGGTGAAAGGAACATCTTCCCCTCAGTGGAAAAGCACCTGGACAAAGCAAGACATGCTGCTACTTGACTGAAATTTAAACCAATTCTACCAGACAAATATTCAAAAATAATGAACATGAGTGGGAAATTCTAGGGCTACTGAACTGTAAAGCCCATACATTGTTCAAGTTTTTCTTTTTTCCCTTAATAATATTTTCACTGTTTTCTGTGTATGTGGATATGCATGTAAAAATTCTGCTTTTATACTTTCTCTCACCACTATGCATGATATTTTCCTGACTTGGAAGGAAGGAAAGAAGAAAGGGAAGGCAGACAAAAATTAACACTCTCAGTGGTCTGGTCAATATGGAATCTTAGATACATGCTCTGTAATAACCCTCTGACAACAAAGACTTGAGAAACAGGAAGACACACACAAAAAATGACCTTGGATCCTACAACATCAAACAGAGAACTGAAAAAATAAACTGAACATTGATTGGAAGGAGAGGCTAACAAGACCAGTGGGAAAGCAGAGATTTGTGAATCAGTAGCTTCCTGCCTGCTTGTGTGGAGCTCCATGGTCATTTTGAGAAGGCATTGAGCAATAACCCAGAGTGAGGAACCCAGGAAAGCAAATACAAGGAGACCACAGCTGTGACAGAGATTCTGTGCAAATAACCCTGGAAAAAAAATGACAAAATGGGCAGGACATGGCCAAGAATGAGGCACCTTTGAGGAGGGGAAGCACAGGAGTGTTATAGCTTTGAAACCAGAAAATCATGGGAAAATGCATAAAAAGCTAAGAGAGCCAGACTGAGTCATTGGAGCATTAAAGAAGGAGAAAGTCTAGCAGGGAGTACACATTTGTGGGGGAGTACAGGATAGAAACAGAGTGGCAGATAAGAGTGCTAGCCCATTTGGTGGGTGCATCTAAGAGAAAACATGCATACTTTATTAGGTGTGACTTAGAAGCACTGTGTGTGCAACCCACCATACCTGCTGGTGAGAAGAAATCGCACCGAGCCAATTGACAGCCCAAACCCATATATAGACCAGATGACCAAAAGTTCCATAGTCATACACTGTCTAATATTTTAAAATTGTATCAATTAAAACAATACAAATGCAGATAAACAATATAAAAGGGGAAGAAATGAAATTCCAGATATATCAAAACAATACAAAAAAGGCAAATAAGCATAAAATCAACATGTTTTTATTGTTGTTATGTGCTGTCGAGTTGGATCTGACTCATAGTGACCTCTCCTTGGGTTTCTGAGGTGGTATCACTATGGAAGTAGATTGTAGAACCTTCCTTCCAAGGAGTGGCTGGTGGGTTTGAACCACCAGCCTTCTGGTTAGTAGTCAAGTTAGGCAATATGCTACCAGAGCTCCTAAAATTAACATAGACATATAAAAACAAAATAATAGAACCTTAATGCCTCAAAGGCAGGAGTAAATTACAAATCATATGAAGAAACAAGATACTATGGCTCAGACAAATGAACAAATTACAGGGATTGAAACCTTTGTCAAGGAAGAACTGACACCAGATCTGTCTGACAAGAAATTCAAAAGAACTCTGGTGGCATATTGCCTGAGGCATTTGATTGCTAAACAGAAGGTGGTTGGTTCAAACCCACCAGTCACTCTGTGGAAAGAAGATGGGGCAGTCTACTTCCGTGAAGATTTACGTACTTGGAAAATCAATGGGGAGTCACTATGAGTCATAATCAACTCAATGGAAATGATTTTGGTTGTTTGGTCAAAGAAGTCAAGAGGAAAACCCTAAAATAATTCAGGAAAACAATACAAGAACAAAATTAAAAACTCAATAGAGAAATAGAACAACAGCTTTTCAAAAGAAAAACAACAACTAGAAATTGAGAAAACTAAAAATAAATATCAGAAATAAATAACGGAAGGTCAAAGAAATAGCATCAACTCAATGGAAGAAAGAATCAGCAAAATAAAGGACAAATCCCTTGATACTACCTTGTTTAGGGAATAATCAGAAAAAAAGTTGAAGAAAAATTAAGAAACCCTAAGAGTTATATAACATACCATCAAGAGGAATAATACATGTATAGTAAGAATTTCAGAAGGAGAAGAAAGAAAAAAGAATACAGAGAGAATTTTGGACAACAAAATGGCAAAAACTTCCTAAATATCATGAAAGACAAGATAATTTCCTTCCAAGAAGCTCAATGAATGCCATATAGGATATGTCTCAAAAGAAATTCACCAAGACTTATCATAATCAAATTTCCCAGAACCAAAGACAAAGAATGAAGTTTGAGAGCAATATGAGAAAAGTGAAGCCTTGTATACAAAGGGATCTCACTAAGATGTAAACAAGAAGGCAATGTGATGACATATACAACCTTGAATGAAAAGAACTGTGAACCAAAGAATATATATCCAGTAAAACTGTCTTTCAAGAATGAGGACAAAATTAGGACATTCTCAAATAAACAGAAATTAAAAGAATTTGTATCCACTAGACCAGACCTACAAAATAAATAAATAAATAAATAAGATTAAAGAGAGTTCTTTGGATTAAAAGTCAACAACATCAGACCTCAATCTAAGATAAAGATACATGGCAACATCATCCAGACACTAAGCAAAGCAAAGATATGAAAAAATTAAAAGGAAGCTACAAAATTGATTAAAGGGAACCAGAGATATAAAAAATTAATCAGCAACTTCAAAACTAAAGGGAGAGTGAATGATGTAATTATGGAACTTTCATATGGAAAGGAAGGGAAAGAGATCTCAAGATATAACAGGCTGTTTTGAATTTAGGATGATAAATAGAAATTTTAGGGTAACCACAAAGAAAAATAATAAATTTACACACTAAAACAAAGAAAAATAAAATAATAATAATAAAAAAAGATACAGAAAACACAAAAGCAACAAAGGATAAAAAAGAAAATCTACAAAAAGAACGCATCACAGAAAGTAAAACCCAATGACTTCAAGTCAAATCTGACGCATAGTGACCCTTACAGAATACACTAGAACTGCTCCATAGGGTTTTCAAGGGCGTAAATCTTTACAGGAACTGACTGTCTTATCCTTTTTTCTGCAGAGCCGCTGGTTGGTTCAAACCACTGACCTTTTGCTTAGCAGCCCAATGCTTGAGCCACAGTACCACCAGAGCTCCTTACAGAAAATAATAATAAAAAAAAGGGCAAAAACAAAAACATGAACCCAACAACAACAAAAATCAAGAAATAGCAGCAGTAAATCCATACTTATTGATAACCACACTGAAAGCAAATGTATTAAATACATCAGTCAAAAGGAAGAGAGAGGCAGAATGGATTAAAAATATAGTCCATCAAGATGATGTCTACAAGAGATAGAACTTAGACATACACATGAACAAGTTAAAAATCAGAGGATGGAAATATAGATAGATAGATAGATATATTGGTGTGTGTATATATATATACCAAGGAAACAGTAAATGAAAGAGAACCGGTGTGACAATATTAATATTTGACAAAATAGACTTTAAGTCCAAATCCATTATAAAAGACAAAGAAGACATTATATAATTTTAAAACTGTCAATTCACAAAAAAAAAGATAACAATCATAAATATTTCTGAAACCAATGCGAGAGCATGAAAATTTATAAATTGACTTCTGATAAAATTGAAGAGAGAAATAAACAGATCTATAAAAACAGTAGGAGATTGTAACATACAACTTTTGACAATGGAAAGACCATTAGAATGAAAATCAGTGAAGATACAGAAGACTTAAACAACACTATCAACAAACAGGACCTTACAGACACATGTACAGCACACTAAAAACAGCAGACAAATACAAATTCTTTTCCAACACATATGGAACATTGCACTGAATACATCATATTTTAGGCCATAAATAAGCCTCAATACATTTAAAAAGATCAAATTCATACAAAGCATTTTCTCTGACCATAATGGTATCAAACTAGAAATCAAAACATGAAAAAAATTAATGTAAATTAAAAACATGAAAACTAACACATTACTAAAAACTGTTTTGTAATAGAGATCAAAAGTGAAAATTAAAAAAAAATACATAGAACTAAATGAGAATGAAAACACAAAATAGCAAAATCTTTCAGACACAGCAGAAACAGTGCTCAGAGGAAAATATATATGAATAAATGCATACATTAAAAAAAGTCCAAAATAAAAAACTTAACCCAACAACATGGACAAATAAAAAAAGGAAGAGCAAACTGCAAGAAGAAATTAATAAACATCATGGCAGAAATAAATAAAACAGAGAACAGAAAAATAACACAAAGAATCAACACATCTAGAAGTTGGTTCTCTGAAAGGATCAATAAAATAGACAAACCATTGACAAAGAAAAAAATAAAAAAGAGAGAGAGGGTGCAAATAGCCAAAATAAGCAATGCACTTGGAGACTTTACAGAGATCCAACTGAGATGAAGAAGATCATAACAATACCATGAAAAACTGTACTCCAAAGGATTTGAAAACCTAGAAAAAATGGACCATTTTTTAGAAACACACTATCTACCTAAACTCACACAAATACTGGTAGAATATCTAAACACACCCCTAACATGAAATTTAAGATGTCTTAAAAAAAACTCAACAACAACAAATGGCCCCAGCCCAATGGGGAGTTTTATCAAGCATGGAGAGAAGTTGTTTCTGTTAGGTCCCTTTGAGTTAGCTTCTACTCATAGTGACCTCATGCACATCAGAAGCAAACATTGCCCAGTCCTGTGCTGTCCTCACAATCTTTGCTATGCTTAAGCCCATCATTGCAGCCACTGTGTCTGTCCATCTCATTGAGGGTCTCACCCTTTTTCACTGACCTTCTACTTTACCAAGCATGATGTCCTTCTCCATGAAACAGTCCTTTCAAATAACATGCACTTCTTCCAGGACAGATTTGTTAGTTCTTCTGTCAGTCCATGGTATTTTGAGTGTTTTTTGCTAACACCACAATTCAAAGGCATCAGCACTTCTTCAGTCTTCCTTATTCATTGCCCCACTTTCACATGCATATGAGGTGACTGAAAATACCATAGCTTGGGGAAGATGCATCTTAGTCATCAAAGTGACAACTTTGCTTGTTAACACTTTAGAGAGGTCATTTGCAGCAGATTTGCCCAGTGTAATACCAAAGTCTGATATCTTGGCTGCTCCTTCCATGGATGTTGATTGTAGATCCAGATAAAATGAAATCCCTGACAATTTAAATCTTTTCTCCATTTATTATGATATTGCTTATTGGTCCATTTGTGAGAATTTTCATTTTCTTTATGTTGAGGTATAATCCATACAGAAGACTATAATCTCAGACCTTGACCAATAAGTGTTTCAAGTCATCTTAACTTCAACAAGCAAGGTTGTGTCATCTGCATATCTTAGGCTGTTAATAAGTCTTCCTCCAATAGTGATGCTGTGTTCTTCTTTATATACTTCAGGTCTTGGATTATTTGCTCATAATAGAGATTTAATAAGTATGGTGAAAGGATACAACCCTGATGCACACCATTCCTGATTTTAAACCATGAATTATCCCCATGTTCCATTTAAATGATAGCCTCTTGGTCTATGTACTGGTGTCTCATGAGCACAGTTAAGTGTTCTGGAATTCCCATTCTTTGCTATGTTATCCATAGTTTGTTATGATCCACACAAATATCCTTGCATAGTCAATAAAACACCACTTGTCTGTTGGTTTGTCTTACTGTGGTGGCTTGTGTGTGGCTGTGCGGCTGGAGGCTACACTACCAGTATTTCAAATACCAACAGGATTAAGGTGGACAAGTTTCAGTGGAGCTTCTAGACTAAGACAGACTGGGAAGGATGGCATCATCCACTTCTGAAAAAATTGGCCGCTGAAAACCTTATGAATAGTAGTGAAACACTGATATATTCACAGAAGAGCTGACATCAATTCTACTCTAAGTCTTCCGACACCAGCAAAGGGATTGCTGAAAAAGGAATAAGGAAATCAATGCCATTTACAATAGCTACCAAAAAAAAAAAAAAAAAAAACTTGGTAATAAATCTTACCAAGGACACAAAAGACCTGTACAAAGAAAACTATAAAAGACTACTTCAAGAAACCATAAGAGATCTACATAAATGTAAGAACATCTCAGGCTCATGGATAGGAAGATTGAACATTGTGAAAATGTCAGTTCTACCCAAAGCAATCTATACATTTAATGCAATCCCAATCCAGATCCCATTAACATTCTTCAAGAATATGGCAAAACCAATCAACAACTTTATAAGGAAAACAAAAAAGAGACCATGGATAAGTAAAGCATTATTGAAGAAGAACAAAGTAGAAGGTCTCACACTCCCAGATCGTAAAACCTACTATACAGCCTCAGTAGTCAAAAATGCCTTTTGGTACAATGACATACACAAAGAGCAATGGAATAGAAGTGCGAAACCAGAAATAGATTCATTGGCCTCTGGTTAGCTGATCTTTGACAAAAGGCTGAAATTCATTAAATGGGGCAGAGATCTTGTAACAAATGGTGCTGGCAAAACTGGATATCCATTTGCAGAAAAATGAAACAAGATCTTTACCTCACGCCACACAAGAAAGCTAACCCCAGATGGATCAAAGACTTACATGTGAAACCTAAAACTATAAAGTTCCTCAACAAAAAACTAGGGGCAAATTTAGGGTCTTTAATATGTGGCATAAAGAGACTATCAAGCATAATCCAAAACGCACAAACAGCAGAGAATAAAGTAGATGAATGGGACCTTCTCAAAATTACATTTTTATGTGCTGCTAAAGACTTCTCCCAAAGAGTCAAAAGAGAACCTACAGACTGGGAAAAAATATTTAACAATGACCTATGTGACAGAGAATTATCTCTAGAATTTAGAAAACTCCAACAGCTCAACAACAAAAAGACAAACAATCCAATTAAAAATGGGCAGAAGACATGAATAGATATTTCACCAAAGAGGATATTCAAGCAGCCAACAAACATATGAAGAAATGTTCATGATCATTAGCCATTAGAGAGATGCAAATCAAAACAACAATGAGATACCTTATTGCCCCAGCATTAGTAGCAAAGTTCAACAAGAGAGAAAATACCAAATGCTAGCAAGGATGTGGAGAGATTGGGACTGTCATACATTCCTGGAGGGACTGTAAAATGATACAACCACTGTGGAAAGCACTAGAGTGATCCTTTAGAAAGTTGGAATTAGAAATACCATTTGACCCAGCCATTCCATTACTAGGCATATATCCTAAAGAAGTGAGAGCCAGGACAAGAACAGATATATGCACACCCATGTTCATCACAGCACTATTTACAATAGCCAAAAGATGGAAACAACCTAAATGTTCATCAACAGAAGGATGGATAACCAAACTATGGCACATAAACAAAATACAATGCAACCCTAAAGAATAATGTAGAATCTGCAAAATTCTGCATAATGTGCATGAACTTGGAAGGCATTATGCTGAGTAAAATAAGTCAGTTATAGAAGTTATATTGTATTAGTCCATTATTATAAAAAGTCAAGGAAAGATTTATATATGGAAGGAAATTTTCTTTGTTGGTTACCAGGGGTGGGAACGGAGGAGAGGGAACACTGTTAGATAAGTAGAGATAAGTATTGATTTGGGTGAAGAGAAGGGCAATGTACCAAATGTGAGTGATCAACACAGTGGCACTGAGGAAGAAGAAGACATAGATAGGTACATGGGAGGTAGACAGCAAACATGAACCCTTTTGCACATACAGTACTGCATTGTCAGTGAAGGCAAACATTGATCTATAGGTGGATAGATGGGTGGACAGGCTAAACTATTAGGTATATCTATGCAGGGGGGAGTGTGCCCATGACCATGTATGTATAGGGTTGTCAGACAATGTTGCTACAAATGTATTTGTATGCTCTGTAAGAATTCCCAGGTATATAGTAGAGCTGGCAAGGAACAAGGTGGTAGTCACTTCTTGGCCACAGCCAGCTACCAGAGGGAGTGAATAGTTGGACCTGTGGGCTTGGGACCATGGTCTCAGGGCACATCAAGCTCAATTGGCATAACATACAACACAAAAACATTGTTCCACATTCTACTTTGGTGAGTAGCAACTGGGATCTTAAAAGCTTGCAAGCGACCATCTAGATGCACTATGGGTCTCTCATCCTACAGAGCAAAGAAGAATGAAGAAAACCAAAGATTTATGGAAACAATTAATCTAAGCAACTAGTACACCATGTGATCCTCAGCCTGTATGACTGAGACCAGAAGAACTAGATGGTGCCCACCTACCACTCAGAGGGGGATTTCTGTAGGAGATCCTGGAGAGAGTGGGAGAACAATGGGGAACAAAACTCAAAACACTATAAAAAAATTTTGAAAAACAGGAGCAGGTTTGCTGGTTTGATGGAGCCTGATGGAACCACTGAAACTACGGCCCCTAGCTGCCCTTCAGGTCTGGAATTGAACCCACACCTGTGGCTTCCAGCCAAACAAAAGACAGGCATATGAGCTGAACATGAACATGATACACTCCTTGGAGAGATCAGTCATGGGAGAAAAAAGGGCTGTGTATACACAGGGAGACAGCTCTGTGGGCAGGAGTACATGGAGGGAAGGACACAGGGAAGAGGTAACTATGGGGAGGAAGTGAGAGGGGAGCTGCTCCATTGTGGGAAATTATAGTCACCGTCATGAGACAAAGTGTATGTGAGCTGCTGTATGGAAAGTGAATTTTCTCTGTAAACATTTACCCAAATCACAATAAAAATTAAAAAAAAAAGAGAAGTGATTAAATAAAAATAAATAAAGACAACAATTCAAAATTAAAATGTCATTTTTGCAAGTCATTTCTAGAATTCTCCTGGGTTTTTACTTAGGGAAACTTCTCAATAATATTTATTTAGCTTTTGACTCAGGGAGAGTGGTGCTTTGAGTTTACTCATTAAAATTATAGAGGAAATTCACCTACTGTAGTGATTACCCATCAGTACACAGATCACCTTTAAATTCCCTACAAAATAACAGAAAAAGCCTTGGAGATTAGTTTCTGGCAGAGTGGGAATGCATTAAAACTCTCATTTTCCTTGTTATTGAGTTCCTCCTCATTTACAAAGGCTGGGGCTTAAGTAACTTGAATTTCAAGTTCAGTAAGTAGCTATTATTCTTCAGGACTGATCTGAAAATAAAAATTGTATACAATTCATTCATAGAGTGCTTCTACCAATTTACTAGGACTGCATAGGTGATACTGCAGCTCTAGAAATACATTAATACTGAGGAAATGATTAACAATTTTTATTTGCTTGTTTGTTTTTATAGTTTGGGTGAAAGTTTACAGAGCAAATTAGTTTTCCATTCAACAACTTATACACATTTCTTTGGTGGCATCAGCTGCAATGCCCTCAATGTCCAGCATACTTTCCTTCCTTCCTGGGTTCCCTGTCTCCATTAATCCTTCTTTCTTTCCATCTCCTGCTTACTGAAATTAGCTTTTGTGTAAATGTTGCCCTTTTGCTCTCACATGGTTGATTTTTATTGAATAGGACCTTCCTCCCTTGAACTGTTATTCACTTTATAAGCATTTTTGTTGTTTGGCTGAACGTTGATCCTCAGAATGGGTTCAGTTCCAGGCTTGAAGGATGTCTAAGGGCCACACTGCAGGGGTACTACTAGTTGATAATGACTAAATTTAATAATCTTCCTATTTTCATCACTACCCATTGGAAAATCTATTCTCCTAACAAAGCTTAAATGATTGACGTAATGAAAAATTAAAAAAAGAGGGAGTAAGAGAATTTTTCCATTGGAGTAGATAGGTGTAGCACTCTTACTCTGCATATAAAATATAGACGATGCTTGCTGATCAAGATTTACATTTTTGTATTGTTCTAGTTTTGCATCCAATTGAAAGATCAAAACAGAAATAAAAACATGTTATGAAATTATTCAATAATGAATTAACTTCCTACTTACTAGAGAGAATATTCCTACAGTGAGTTCTTTTGTTACAATCAAAGAATAAGAATGTAACAATTACAGAAATGGAATGGGGAAAAGAAAGAAGAAAAAGAAAGGTGGGAGAGGTGAGAACTACCTGTCAGTAATATGCATATTCTCTTTTTTTTTTTTTTTTCATTCTGTTAGGCTGCAGTTGCTACTGATGAAATGTCCTCACATATTCTGTCAATGTCAGAATGCAAACATCACTAAATAAACCCTTGTGTCAAAATGTCATATAGCGATTATTTGAGCTTCTTGACAACACCAATGAATGGCAAGTTTGCCTCTTGTGGCTGTGAAAGGTTGCATACCAATTCTTAGATGTAACAGATGAAGGACAATGAAGTCATCAGAATTTTAAACTTTGCAATTAAATTAGATATGTTACCCATGCCCAACATAAATATTACTCTGATTCTCCTGAAAGAAAAATATTGACTAAACAATTTAATGCAAAACATTTATCAATTAACATGCATTTGTGTATCTCTGCTATCAAGTAGATATTCTTACTGAAAAGGAAGTGCCATTTTTGTTTTTCTTCTTTAATTTTTCATTGTTCCTTCTGGAGTTAAGTTTGGAGTCAACATACATAGATGACATTGCAGTAACTAAAGAAGTCTGGATAACACAGAACAAACCCAAATGACACAATTATAGTGTCTTAGCAAAATGCACACTAACCAAGATATATTCTCAGTTGTTCCTGAATTCCAATAACCTCCAGTGCCAACTCTGCTCAGTGATGAATAAGAGGCAAAGCACTTTGGTCAATGAGACAAAAATACATAGTGTGAAAATATTTTACCAAATCAATAAATGAAATTTGAAAGGTAGTTACAAATCTGTTATACATTTTTAATGATATTAAAGAATACTAAACTATTTGAAATTCTTTCATGAGGGATGAAATTAAAACTCTAATCTATGAGGTAGTTCTATTCTTTCACATGGAGTCACTATGAGTCAAAAATCACTTTGCAGCACATCACCATCACCACTACATTAACCATACTGAAACAGTTGAATGTTCACAAACACAATTCAAAGTACCTAAAACATCATGGCTCTTAGTGTCTTGGTGAGAGAGTTTCTGGGTTGTACCAACAGAAAGCAAGCTTGGCTGCTAACTAAAAAGTTGAAGTTTCTATTTGAGTTACCTTGAAAGAAAGGACTGGTGATCTACTTCTGAAAATTCTATGGAACAGTTCTACTCTGAAAAACATATGTTTAGCATGCATTGGAATCAACTGGATGGCATCTGGCACTGCACTGGTATTGTGGGTAAGACGTCCAAGGCTGCCTTGAAGTTGCTGGAGTATGATTCCTTGTTTTACACTTTCTGGCTATGTGATATTAGTCCAAATACTAACTTCTCTGTGCTTGGTTTTTCTCACTGTTAAAATAACACAGAACTATCACCTACCTCTGAAAAGTTTGCTGTGAGAATTAAGTGAGAAAAACTACATAAAGCATAAAATATAAGGCATATACAACATGAGGCATAAACTATTTTCATGTTTGGTGAAAAACTAATAAATTGAAAAATTATCTTTAAACAAAAATAAAATTTAATTTTCCGTGGAAAAAAATCTATAGACATTTGCTATTAGACTACAGATGGTTTTGTGACTACCTAAACACAGTAATATTAAAGCAATAATTAAATTAAAAAAAAGTTTCTTTTGTTGCCTCCCTTCTTTATAACATTATGGATGTATATATTACAAATCCTGTTTTCTCAACTCAAAAAGAACTGTCTGCTTGCTTTTTTATCCCCTACACACTCCCATTTTCCCTTTACTTTCTTCACGTTGGCAATATCTGAAGTCATCCAGCACTGGCTGTTCTCTCTCTGGACTAATGGACACTTCCTTTCACTCTTATTCACAATATCCTTGCCCACCCACCCCTCAGGAAATTTTGGTTTTGTTTGAAAAAGATTAGCTTCTTACCAGTCTGACACAAGACAGCCCCCACTCTCAACTACTACTACTACTACTACTACTATTTCTACTACAAGAAACAAAACAAAACAAAAAGCTGCTCTACGTAAGGAAATAGGGAAAGATTTATCAACCATAACACAAGTAGAAAATGGAAGTATTTGAACATATTCTGGAATATCTGAAAGTTGATGGAAATATATGAGGCTGAGACTTAAATAATTCCCTGTTACTTCTGTGAGGGAAGAAGAGGAAAGATGTGGGTGTTATGTCAGCACTAGGAGAAGCAGTCTGACAATAACAAATGCCAACATGTGAGGCAATAGTACTGGCTGTGATGGTTAACATTATGAATTAACTTGGCTGGACCATGATTCTCAGCGATTTGGCAGTTGTGTAATGATGTAATTTGGCAGTTATGTAATGATATAGTTATTCCTTTTGTGAACTGATGTGGTCATCTTCCATTTTCACATAACACTTATTTCACATAATGGCCTGGTTTTTGGAACACAGCAACATCAATAAGTGAGGAGAGGGTGTGTTTGCAAGGATTGACTGAATTGATACTAGGGTTACTAAAAGCTACCAGCACTAGATATACCCACTCATCACTTATTGACATGGCTAGATTCAAGAGATCAGGATGTGAAAATCAGCATTAAGTGAAAATGAATGGTGACTACATCATTACATAACTAGCAAATTACATCATAACATGACTGCTAAATTTCATCATTACTTAACTGCCAAACCACTGAGAATCATAGCCCAGCAAGTGGACACATAATCTTAACCATCACAGCCAGCATTAATCTTGCTTCACACCTCAGCATTTGTTACTGCCACACATCCTTGTGCAAAATATTCACATAGCAGATTTTTTTACTGTGCTTATAAATGTTAAATATTTGGTCATGAGACTGGGGTTATTGCTTGCCGTCGAGTCGGCCCCGACTCATAGTGACCCCTCCTTGGGTTTCCAAGGCAGTATCACTATGGTAGTAGGATTGCCCAACCTTCCTTCCGAGGAGTGGCTGGTAGGTTTGAACTGCCAGCCTTCTGGTGAGCAGTCAAGTGCCTTAGGCACTATGCTACCAGAGCTCCTTGAGACTGGGGAGTATGTGTAATTCATGACCTTAGGAATTTTTTAGAAGTGTGATTGGGAGTGAAGGGAAATGAAAATCTTGGACTCTTTCTTAAAACAAACAAACAAAAAAAGCTTTTGAGGGAGGAGAGATAAACTAGGTAAAATCAGGGCTACTCTTCACAAAATTTGGTAGGGGCCTAAAATCCTGCAAACTTAAGACTGTTTCTCTTTTCTCAAGGTGATCCCAAAGAGAGAACAGGGGAAATAGGCTCTCAGAGGTGTAGTTCATCTTCTATCATTTTCTGAAATTTAATAAGGGGATGGAAGAAGTGTGGGATGAGGGATAGATGCTAACTTCATCCTTAACTGTTTCCATTTCTGGAATTCTCTCCCATTTGGACAAATGTTGAGATAGACCTGAAAAATGTGAATTTGCTCGAAGGACTTGGGAAGCCTCATAAAAGTCTACTCATTCTTCCAAAAGGAGGAGGGAAATGAGGCAGAGCAGCTAGTAACAAAGTCTTAATCTTTGAGGGATGAGCGATTCTGCCGTATGTTACTTGTCACACAAAGTGTCTGTCATCCTGACACTAATGGTCTAATATAATACTTGATCTTACAAATGTGGAAAAAAAAATTGATAGGATTCTAAATGAAAAAAGAAAGGGCTATTTCATAAAGATTTTTTTTTTCTTTCTTTTCTTTTCTTTTTTTTAAATAAAGGTATATGCTGCATGCTTTGGTACCTATGTAGAAAAACATAACATTGCAGAGGAGAAAGTCATTTTAGAAAAGCCTTGCTTATATAGGATGGAATGGACATGATCCCAATTCTGGAGGTGGGGGTGGTCATAGTTTAGAGCATGACACCCAAAAGAGGAAGTTTCATAGTCAGTTCTTGAGGCAGGATTCAACAGAAGTGGTAGAATTGGCAGCATTCAAAGGTTTCTCCTCTGTATGGAATGGAGACTGATACCATCTCTTCCTTTTCCTGAGAGGAATTAGAGAAAGGAAAGCAAAACAAAGCAAGTCTACATTTTATGGCTAAACTGTTACATCAAAAAATATGAGTAACTGCCAAATGATTCCCTCAACAATAGGTTGGATGGTGAAAGTTGTACAGTGAAGCCTGTAAAGATTGATAGGTCTTGCTTGTTTTTCCAGGTCTCACAGGTTTTCTGCCCATGAAAGTGCAGTTTTACATTTTTCTATCACTCATTTTAGTGGAAAATATTTTACTCTTCCTCCTCTGACAGATTTCTGCCTTACCTAGTGTGTTAAGCTGGGTTCTCTAGAGAAGTAAAACCAGTAAAGCTTAGAGAGAGAGAGAGAGAGAGAGAAATTTATCTTAGGAAAATGGCTCACACACTTATAGAAACTGGCAAGTCCCAAGTTCTTGGATCAGATGTCAAGCTGGAGGCTTTTCCCTACTCACACAGCTGCAGGGGCTAATGAGCTCAAGGCTGGCAGGCAGTATACTGGCTATTGACTCCAATGAATAATGAATCCAAGATCTCCAGGCTGAAAGATGGATTGTTCACTCACGGACAGTTGTAGGCAGCACAATAGAACAGAATCCCAATTCACAGAAGTGTGTCTCTTCTCCCAAGAAGCCCATAAATATACTGGAAGCGGGCCACACCCCTAGGGAAACTTCCCTTCAGTGGATTGGCTGCTCAAAACATATACATCTGATCCTATTATGGGAACAACCCACATCACAATTGTTCAAACCACACAGAATTGTAGTCCAGCCAAGTTGACACACAACTCCAACCATCACACCTAGTTTCTGGCTTTCACATGTTTACTATTTGAAAGAAAAGATGCTGGGATCAAGTAGCCATGATTACACACTATTTATTCTTTCCAGATTCAAGAAGTAATTGATCAAATTCCTCCTCTACTCTTTTACACATTCTATCCTTTCCCATCCTGGAATATTCCAAACATTCAGCTTTCTGCTAAGCAGAGACTCATGACCCTCCAGAGCGCACATATGGTGGGTACCCTTCCAACTAGGTTGCCTAACAAGAAATTGAATGTGTGGTTTCCCCACTTTCTTTATTAGTGTGAAAATCTGGTGCAACTTTTCAATACAGAAAGAGATGGGAAGTTACTATGGAATCTTGAATATCACTTAGAAGGAGAATCCATCTTAGAATTATTGGTAAATGTTTTCCTTAGGCAAGTCAAGAGGTCATAACCTTCATTTGTTAGTTTGTAGCTCCATGTGGGTGAGAGGTGGCAGAGAGAGGGGCTTCAGTCCTGGGATAGTGCTCATAAGACTAGATTTGTGATCCTGGGGAACTGGTCATCATATAAATGATCCATTTTATAAAAGCTTTGTTCACTAGAACTAGAACTTTGGGCAGAGAATAGAGTCTCCCACTTTTGCACTAGTCCCACCTATCAGGTGCTTGTCAGGCAGTGTGTCACCTTAATCTACCTCATCCCATTCAGTAACTCCAATGTGCCCTGCTGCTTGCATCCAACATAGCCTGAAATTCACAGTCTCACATTCATGAAATAACAAAAAATTAAAAGAATGTTAGTGTAATGGGCATTAGTATGTTGGATTGAGGTTTTTCTATTTTGGATACCTTTTATGTATTCTTTTGAGAATCCTGAGAGTTCTAATGGTGTCCTCCAATTGCCGATGTCTTTCATAGACCATACTTGTTATCTAGAAGTTCTCTCTCATTTTCCTGCCTTTGAGAGTTTATCTTTTGACTCTTTTTGCTTTCCGACTAAGTGGAACCCTGGCAGTCCTATCTGAAATGGCTCTCACTCAGCTTCACCTCCCCACATACACACATACATAACTTTGCTTCAGCAAGTGAGGCTTTTTGTTATTGTTGTTGTTGTTAGGTGCCCTTGAGGCTTCTCTGACTCATAGTGACCCTACATGCAGCCGAATGAAACCCTGCCTGGTCCTGTGCCAACCTCACAATCCTTACTATACCTCAGCCTATCAGAGCAGCCACCGTGTCAATCCATCTTGTTGAGAGAAAGCCTTCCCCTTTTCCGTTGACCTTCCACTTTTCCAAGCATGACATCCTTCTCCAGAGAATAGTCCGTCCCTTCTGACAACATGACCAAAGTAGGTGAGATGAAGTCTGGTCTTTTTCATTTTCAAGGCATATTCTGGCTGCACTTTCAGGACAGATTTGTTTGTTCTTTTTAGCAGTCCACAGTACTTTCAGTATTCTTCACCAACACCACAACTCAAAACCATCAACTCTTCTTTGGTCTTCCTTATTCATTCATTGTCCAGCTCTCAAATGCATATAAGGCAATTGAAAATACCATGGCCTGGGTTAGGCCCATCTTACTCTTCAAGGAGACATCTTTGTTCTTCAGCACTTGAAAGAAGTCTTTTGAAACATATTTGCTCACTTCAATACGTCTTCTGATGTCTTGACTGCTGCTTCCATTAGTGTTGATTGTAGAACCAAGCACTATGAAGTCTTTGACAAGTTCATTTTTTTTCTCTATCTATCTTGATGCTGCTTATTGGTCCAGTTGTGAGGATTTTTGTTTTCTTTATATTGAGGTGTAATCCATACTGCATATTGCACTCTTTAATTTTTATCAGTAAGTGTGCCAAGTCATTCTCACTTTCAGCAATTAAAGTTGTGTCATATGCACATCTCAGGATGTTAATGAGCCTTTCCCCAATCCTGATGCCATGTTCTTCTTCATATAGTCCAGGTTCTTGGATTATTTACTCAGTATACAGATTGAAAAAGTATGGTGAAAGGATACAACCCTGATGCATTCCTTTCCTGGTTTTAAACCTTGCAATATGCCTTTGATCTATTTGATCGACAGCCTCCTGGTCACCGTACAGGTTCCTCATGAGTACAGTTAAGTGTTGTGGAATTTCCATTCTTCTCACTGTTATCCACAATTTGTTATGATCCATACAATTGAATGCCTTTTCAGAGTCAATTAAAAAAAAAAAAAAAACAAGTAAATATCTTTCTGGTATTCTTTGCTTTGAGCCAAAATCCATCTGACATTAGCTATGATATCCCTTGATCCATGTCCCCTTCTGAATCCAGCTTGCATTTCTGGAAGTTCTCTGTCTGTATACTGCTGCAATCATTTTTGAATTATCTTCACTAAGATTACTTGTATGTGATAGTAATGATATTGTTTGATAGTTTCCACATTCTGTGGGATCATCTTTCATTGGAATGGGTACAAATATGAATCTCTTCCAGCCAGTTGGCCAGGTAGATGTCTTTCAAATCTCTTGGCATAGATGAGTTAGTACCTCCACCAAAGCTTCCATTTGTTGAAACATCTCACTGGGTATTCTGTCAATTTCTGGAGCCTTGTTTTTTGCCAATTCTTTCAGTGCAGCTTTGGTTCTTGATCATATGCCACCTCTTGAAATGGAGGATAACCATCTATCAATTCTTTTTTGGTATAGTGACTCTGTATATACTATCAATCTTCTTTTGATGTTTCCTGCATCATTCAACATATTGCCTACAGAATCTTTCAATATCATCATTCAAGGCTTAAATTTTTTCCTTAGTTCTTTCAGCTTTAGAAATGCTGAGCATGATCTTCCCTTCTCGTTTTCCAACTCCAGGTCTTTGCACATTTCATTATAATAATTGACTTTGTCTTCTCAAGCTGCTCTTTGAAATTATCTGTTCAGCTCTTTTATCCTGTCAATTCTTTCATTCATTTTAGCTACTTTCTGTTCAAGGACAAGTTTCAGAGTCTCTTCTGACAATCATTTTGATCTTTTCTTCCTTTCCTGTCTTTTTACTGACCTCTTGCTTTCTTCATGGATGATATTCTTGATGTCATCCCACAATTCTTGTTTTCAGTCACTGGTGTTTAATGTATCAAATCCTTTCTTTAGATGGTCTCTAAATTCAGGAGGTCATAGTTTGACTTTCATGGACTTGTTTTAATTGTTTTCAGCTTTAAGTTGAGCTTGCATATGAGTAGTTGAAGGTCTGTTGCACAGTCAGCTCCTGGCCTTGTTTTGGCTGAAGATACTGAGCTTTTCCCTAACCTCTTGCTACAGATGCAGTCAATCTGATTCCTTTGCACTCCATCTGATGAAGTCCATGTGTACAACTGCCATTTGTGTTGTTCAAAAAAGGTATTTACAATGAATAAGTCATTGGTCTCGCAAAATTCTATCCTGCGATTTCCAGCAACATTTCTATCACCAAGTCCATATTTTCCAACTACCAATAATTCATCTTTGTTTCTAGTTTTAGCATTCCAATCACCAGTGATAATTAATACATCTTGATTGCATGTTTGGTCAATTTTATACTACAGAAATTGATAAAAATATTCAATTTCCTCATCTTTGGCTTTGGTAATTGGTACATAAATTTGAATACTAGTAGTATTAACTGGTCTTCCTTGTAGCCATATGGCTATTATCCTATCATTGACAATGTTGTGCTTCAGGACAGATATTGAGACAGTCTTTGTGATGAAGAATGCCATTCCATTCCTCTTCAATTTTTCATGTCCGGCATAGTAGATCATATCGTTGTCTGATTCAAAATGGCCAAAACCAGTCCATTTCGGCTCACTAATGATTAAGATATTGATGTTTGTGTTTTACATTTCATTTTTGACAGCAATTTTCCTAGATTCATACTTCATTCGTTCCATGTTCTGATTATTAATGGATGTTTACAGCTGTTGCTTCTCATCTTGAGACATGCCACATCAGCAAATGAGGGTCCTGAAAGGTTTACTCTATGCCCTTCATTAAAGTTATCTCTACTCTGAGGAGGCAGCTCTTCTCCTATCATATTTTGAGTGCCTTCAGACCTAAGGGACTCATCTTATGGCGGTATATCTCACAACATTTCAATGCTATTCATAAGATTTTCACTGGCCAATTCTTTGAGAAGTGGATGGCCTGCTCCTTCTTCTGAGTCTGCTTTGGTCTGGAGGCTCCCCTGAATCTTGTCCACCATAGGTAACCTTGCTGGCATTTGAAACACTGGTGACATATCCTCTAGCTTCACTGCAACCCTCAAGGCATCACAGTAGGACAAACTGACAGACAAGTTTGTCTCTCCTAGCTGTTCTACACAGTTCTGCTTATTTCCTGGTCTCCCCTGCCTGCTCGCTTACCCAGTCTGCCCCAGGGGCAAACACCTACCTTCCACTAGTCTCAGGGCTGCCTTACTGTGGTCTGCAGCCCAGGGGCAGCTCCATGCATAGTAAACACCCTAAAGTTCAGCTTACTCCTTGTGAAAACAGACTTGGCTGCATTTGCTGCTCTATCTGAGCACTGCTCCTTTCCTTTGCACTTTTCAGGTGTATGTCAAATGCTTGCTCTAGTGCCCTGTAAGCTGCAGTGAACCCATGTCAAAGGCTCCAAAATATTCTCTTGGAATCCTTTCATTTGGCTTAATCTTCATTTTTTCCCCATAATGGAAAGTTGTAAGGAAGGTCACACAGCAATGTGCCATCTCTCTGCAAATAAATTTTCAGTATATCTTCTCAAACCTTAAATAATTCTTAATTCCAGATGGAAATGGCCAGTGGAGTAATATTAGCTGAATCTATTTCATAATTTCAGAACATGTCTCAGATGTGACCTGTCATCTCATTTTGGAAGTGTAGGGACTATTGTTATAATGTTCTAGTAGCATCTGTAATTTCAGGAAGAGAAAAGAAAACCATCACCAGCCAAAACTGATGTTGATTCCTATAAGGTGAAGGTCAGACATACCTCCATTCTCTAACCTTTTTACTAATTCTGATATAAGCCACACCCCCAGAGAACTCTCTACTTCTGTTCTGAGTTTGATAATCCATTGCAGTGACCACAAAGAACTTGCAAACCATAATTACAGTTAAGGTGTTGATTAATGAAGTAACAGAGTTCAGGTTGGTATCTGGATCAATAGGCTGCAACTTTTAATTAGGATCAAGAAGCATGTAGGCAAAGTCTAGGAGGCTCCCCAGAAGTGGCAAGTATATCCCTCCCCTCTTCAGTGCAGGTCAGCTCTCTCAGTGACTCTCAGCAATGCAAACGAGCAGGCTCTTCCCTCTCCTGTACCTGCCATCTCTTGGTTGTGAAGGCCTCTTCTCAGCCCCAAAGACAGCCCTCCATTTGGATTTCTTAGGTTGGCTTCCTTGACTTCACCCTCCCTGCCATCAGCCTCTCCACTGCCAACTGACCCAGCTATAGCAGTGTTGCTTAGCTCTCTTAGCTACATTCCTAGCAGCAGATTTCTGCCATCACCACTGACTCTACAACAGGGCTCCTTCCAGGCTGCTTGCTGCTGCCTCTGCCACAGGGCCCTTTGCAGACCTCTGTCTTCAGTGCTACAACCCTTGACCTGTGTTACAGCTCTTTTAGGAAGATTCTTGCCTCTTCTCTCTCGGCTTCTTCTGTCTTTTTACCTCTCTTATCTCCTCTCCTTTCTGTTTCTTCCTTCTTTCTTCTTCTGTCTAGTAATCGTTGTGGACTTGGTCTCATACATAAGCAGTCTCAAGCCATAATTCTCTTACTAGTGCCAAAGACTGTCCAATCACTTGACAAACCACAGTCACTTAATTTGCATAGTAGATCATAGTCACATCATTTGCTTAAGTAGATTGACCAATCCCTTCATAGTGTGCAAAATAGACCATCCACAGGGCAGGTTGCAGCATAACACCAGACAAAAAGTACTAAATCATCAAGTTATTCATGACATATCCAGGAAATGTTAGTCAATCTGGACAAAGGTAACAAAATTTATGGCATAGAAAACTAAAGCAAAGGTAACTGCTAAGGACTTACAGCAAAAAAAAAAAAAAAAAAAAAAAAAAAACTCTCAAGCTGTTTTTCCACAGATTGAAGGCAAAAGATCACATAAAAGAGGCATTTCACCAAAACTGCCTTGTGCATAACTTTTGAATGAAATGTAGATATAGCTTTAATAACATTATACATTGGTCATATTGTACATTTACAGGAAGAAGTAACAACATTTTAAAAATGAAGATATTGTGAGGATAATTGTTCCTTCCAAAATCTAAAAGTATTATATAATTATATAAAATAAGCTGAAGGAGATAAAGTGAACAGATTATATATCCAGATAACCACATAAAAACCTGTTATGTCATAAAAGTAAATTTATAAACCAATGACAAGAAAAGGCTCCTAATAAATATTTTTATTTGTGTGTGTGTGTTGAGTAATATCTAAGTTCTGGGCCCAATAAATCAGATCCTGAGGTAAAAGCTTATGGGATACCTTGTTATTAAAGAGTAAAATCTCAGGTAACAGAAGTGAGGAGAAGGGGTATACAATCAGTGTTGGGTGAAACAAACTATTATTGAGTTGATAAATTGTTCCATCTCACAAGATCATCTGAGAGAAACATGCATCTCATGACACTCCATCTGGTGTCAAAGGCAATAAAAATGATCTCCAACCCCACATCTGCCATTTGTCATTGATGTGTCCCAAAGAGGTTAATTCTTCCCATTTCCTCACTGATACACAAGTGGAACAAGTGGGATGGGTGAGGTAGGATCATTCTGAAGTGATGCATGTAGAGTGTATAAGACAGAAAAACTGCCTTTGAATATTAAATAGGCACCAATTTAAACCAATATACCACATTTTACCTCCAAATAAACGCCAGTAGGTTGAAGAATTAAAAATAGGAAATATAATTATCAAATAGAGGGTGATATTAATGCATATTTAACTTATCTCTAAAGAAGTACTATTTTGAAAACCACAATGGAAGAGTTTGCTAAGGAGAAAAGAGACAGAGAGGGAGAGAGATGAGAGATACAGGGAGAAAGAGAAAAACAGTGATGCTGGAAAGAAAGAGAGAGAAAAGGAGAGACCAATTTCTGTGTGGCGATTCTTTATGCACTGTTTGAAATTCTTTTGCTTTCCCTGAATCCAGAACAACACCGGTTCTTGTACATTTTGAACTGCCTTCTCTTGGTCTTCTCCAAAGGATCTCCCTCATTAGTTTAGTATTAGCCATGTTAATATTTTAGTCTTCGCCAGACTCCTATTTTCTTTCTGTTTCCTCCTCACTTGATGAGCTCTCTCTGAATGTTCTTGTCTATATCATCAGCTTCAGTGATCTATAGGTAGATGATCTTCAAGTCTATTTTTCCAACCTTTGTCTCTTTGAGTTTCACATTAATATTTCTACCTTGGGTTGGATATGCACATCTGGTTACTTAAAGGCATAGGAAACTTCTCTGGTTCAAATTTGAAATTAATATTCTCTTTCTCAGGGCAAAAACAAAACATAAAAAAGCCATGTTCCATCCTCTCTGTCCTCAGGTATTATTGGAATTACCATCTATGCCATATCATGAGGTAAAAATCTTAGACTAATACTTGACTCTTCCTTTTTCCTCACTGCTTTCTTTATATCATATCAACAAAAGCTTCTCTTGTCAGTGTCTCAGAATGTCTCTCAAGTCTGGCCTGCTTCTCCAATTCCATTGCAACTTTCTAGTTGAGGACTCAGATTCACTCATCTGAAGTATTTGCAATAGTTTTCCATCTGTTCTTTCTCTCACCAGTCTCTCTTCAGTAGATTTCCTATACTACATTCCTACCAAGTGATCTTTCTAAAAGTATTTTAAGTTGCTTGTGTCCCTAACCTGCTGTAAAATCTCTTCTTATTCCCACTCCTCACAGGATTTTTTTTTTTTTTTTTTCAAACAGTTATATATTGAGACCTAGGATTTTAACAAATCTTTCTAGTGATCCCTAAGTACATGCTCCAGTCATTCTCAGATAACTTTTTTTCATACTCTACTTTCAATGATAACAATTTATAAATGCTAAATTTTTATGCTACACCATGGGAAAATGAATAATCAGAGGAAGCCATAGCAATAGTAACATCACTCTGGGCTCAATATTTCCCAAGCTGAGTTGTGGAATTCATATTATTTTGTTTGCTACCACTCTATTATCTGGGAATTCTTATTCTATTTACCACTCTACCAGACCACTCCACCATGCATGTCTGGTTAAGCAAATTAGACTCCTTTCATGTAGCATTAGAAATAAAAGTGATAAAGGGAAGTTAGTCTTCTTCTGGAAACCTGAAATATTCTAAAAGAATCTCAGATATTAATAATGTGAAGCAAGAGTTGAGAGTCACCGACAGAAGATCTAATGTGCAATGTTAAGATTTGTGCTTTATTTTAATCTTAAAATCAGCATGAAACCAACAAAAAGCTCTTATATAAGGGAGGGCCCTTTATTTGTTGAATTTTTAAAGTGCTTATTCTGGTTCTGGGGAGAGAATGAATTAGGTTAGTAAGGACAAATGTGGATATATGAAAATTAGGTGATTTGCATTAGGGAAGTAGTAGTGAAGAATGGTAAATTGAGGTACACTAGGAGATGAGATTGACAGGGACTTATGAATTAATTGGCTGGGTGTGGGCATTAGAAAGAGTGAGTGGGTCAGTGTTGATTCCTAGTTTTCTGCAAGCCATGGATGATAACAACAAGATGATGGCATTTACTAAAGGAGAAACTATACAAGAGGACTGAGTTCTGAGTTCAATGGAGCATAATGAGTTTGAAATGCAGGAAGTTGAGTATATGTGTCTGGAATATGAATATCAATTTGGGAGTGAGGGTCACAATGACAAGCCCATTACTCTCTCACTTATTAACACTCACACTATTTCCAGGACTATAGATTATTACAGTGGTAAGGAAAGGACTGATTTTAGAAGCAAATGTGAAATGTTACAGTAGGAAGAGTTATTATTATTATTATTTAAATTCATTAACCTTTGGTCAAGATGTGCTTTTTGGAACTATAGTTAAGATATTTGATTTTCTGGTCTGAGAAGGAGGAAAACAAAGATAAATAGAGTTTCTAAAAGTTTCTTCAAAGCAGTCTATTTCTACGTATTTTTCTCAAGAATCAAGACAAGTTACAATTAGTAAATAATTCCTAGTAGCAGGTAAAGTCAACAATTATCTAGCTCTAATTATTTTCATTAAAATGTATTCAATTGTTATTTAAGATATTAGTGTATCTATACATACCAATATTTATTCTTGATACCTCAGAAAAATATACCTAAATATTGTCTTGACTTATGAAGAGGACCAGTTTTCTTGACTCCAAGGTTTTGATCCATGGTGATGCTGAAGACCATAATTATGCTATCAGAAAATTATGGGCAAATGGGGAACAGTAGTCCCCAAGAAAGTATTATAAAAATTGCCAGAAATTATCAACAATGCCTCACTGGAAATAATCACATTTCTTAACAAAAAAAATTATCCTTCTCTCATAATTTACCAGATCTCCAATATGGGCTTCATCACCATTCATCTTTAAAGTTTGAAGAGCTGTGAATGGAGACAAAAAATTAGTCAATGATAATGAAAGATTTGGTGGCTCTTTTGCAGCAAGTAATGCTCCCCAAAATAAAATAAAAGGTATTTATAGACTGTTCATAATGGAGCAACAGAAGAAAAACAAATATGTCTATGACTGTAGAAGGGATAATTCATAATTTGGACATTTATTTGGCCTATTCTTCCAGATAGAATTGATAGTGTGTATTATATTCTCCTACTTAGAGTACAGAAACTTATAGTTCCTTAATAGAGGATCTCAGGGCCCAACAATGAAATCAGGTAACCCCAAAATAATTAGAGAAACCAAAAGGAGCACCTCTTACTCCCAAATACCAAGGTTTTTTACCACCAGAGTTGCATTTTTAAAATAATAAATCTTTCTTAGGTCTTTAGGAAACTAACTAGACTAAGGACTCCCAATGGAAGGGCCAACTAGAGCTGTCATTGAGCCAAGACTCACAGGTTATGTGCATCATCTGGCAACCCATCTCCCTGGTCAGGGAGCATTGTGATCAGTAGAAGTCCACATTATACCTGTTGTCAAATATTTCAAAAATTTCTTCTGGGCCTAACTAAAACCTTCACTGACAGGGAAAAAAATAAAACACCTGCAAGAGTAGTTATCCCTTATTAAAAACTATGGATAATCCCAAATGATCCATAATATAAAAAGCATTCATATTTACTTTGAAATGTGTTCCTGTACTAACATTTGAATGTCTGTCTGATGTTCTGAGAAATTATTTCAAAGAGATTAATGAAGCCATGCTGTGAAGACCTGACTCAGGAGATCTGGGAAATTGTCCAGTTTTCTCTTCATCATGCTTTCCTGCTGAACTCCTCTCTGACACCCACTCTCTGACACCAAAAGGAAAAGCTAAAATGTCTCTAAGAAAAATGTTAATACTGCCTTATAGAAGAGGAGAGGGGAGTTTGAATACCACAGACCCTTTCATTTTTTTCCAGCAGGCGATGCAGTGTTTTGAAAACTAACTATAATCTATCTTTATTGATCTTCAGCATGGATTTTCCTCTTATCCCTTTCTTTATGGATTCTGGTGCTCCAGGAATGCTGATTCTCTTACCAGCTCCAGGAGTGGGTAATGAGATATGGGAACTCTCTTAGCTTTATGTGTGGAGAATGTGACCTTGACTCAGTATGTCCCCCATTCTCTTCACCACAGTCCTTAGTTTTCAAGCCTTAATATTCAATCTAAACTGACCCAAAATCTCAAGTATGCTAAAGAGCTGCAACTAGGCTAATTCTCTTCCTTTTGCTGATTTCATATATAGATGTGAGTTCTATACCTACTACAATCATTTTAGTAAAGTTGTTTAGAAGACAACCCATCACATGAAATGGGAAGAGCTAAGAGAAATAAAGCTGTATCACCCAGCTAGATCAAATCATGCCTAGCCTTTCTCCAAAAGAAAAAAAATTCTTTTTTTTTTTTTAAAGCCAGTTATACTTGGACTTTCTGTTATTTGCTATGTAAAAGTTTTCTAATTGAAAGAGTAAGTCAACAAACATGTAATTAAACTGATTAAGAGCTGTCAATTATGTTAAGATATAAATGTTGCCAATTAATATGAACTAATATCAAAGAAATTTTTACAACGGATAATCATAAGCTGATAAACACATTCTCTTCTCTCTATACTCATGTACATGTACAAACACACACACACACACAAACATACAAGATCATCTATCTATGCTGCCTGCTATACTTCAACTCAGTTGAGCCATATATTTGCAAAAAACACATGACAAGAAGATATAAAAATTATCTCTATATTAAGCACAAAGGTCTACCTGATCCCAGCACAGCAGTCTGAAAAAGACCAATGCATACCAGATACCAGAATGTTCAGCCTCAATATTTCTAGTAGATTAAACTGCTATGCTTTAATCAGAAGTGTATTGGATTTTTTGTCTCATGAAATAAAAAAATGCTTATTAAAAGATTAAGCAGAAGTAGTATTAGCAATTACTGAAAATAACAAAAAAATCAAGTAATGTGGATAAGACTTACCTTATACAATCATCATCCTTACATTGGTATGCCATCATTGTCAGTAGTTTGAAACACTTAGAAAAGCATTATGGTCTTTACAGATATTTCTTCTGTCATATTACAGAAATGCCAGTAATAACAACTTCTTTGGGGCAGCTTTTCATTGGTATATTAGAAAAGCAAAAATAAGAAATGTCAATATTCAGCAGATTCATGTTTTGCTATTACAATATGATGGTAAGGAGCTCTGGTAGCATAGTGCCTAAGGCACTTGACTGCGAACTAGAAGGCTGATGGTTCAAGTCCACCAACCACTCCTTGGAAGGAAGATTGAGCAATATACTTCTGTAGTGATACTGCCTTGGAAACCCAAGGAGGGGTTACTATGGGTCGGGTCTGACTCGACGGCATATAACAACAACAATAAATATATAATTGATGTTTTCTCCCTACAAACTACTGTTACAGTATTTTCTTGATCTTTGATTCAGGGGTTGCACAAAAACAAATTGACAAGATGAAATCCTGTCAATATTACTGGATAGCTGCATGGAAATAATTTTAAAATTAATTAAGAAAATTTTATGATCAATAGTTGTCTTGCTACTGTTCAAGCCCTTAACTAGGTAGGTGTTTTCTTCAAGAAAAAACCTTGGAGATGCATCATTAGCCTTGTCCTGTAGTCAGAACAGCTGCAGTGAGTCTGTTCCTAAAAGTGCTCACTGACACATGCTGCCAGGGTAATGGCTCGCATCAGCACTCTGCTCTCTGCTGCAGAGATTTGTAGGGCCGGTTGACAGGCTCATCATTAGCAACAACTGTGAAACAGGGATTATGATACAGTGGAGAGGAAAATCCATTACAATCACAACATCCAGAAAGAAAGGCACAGAAAGTTCAATGGTGGAAGAGGTGATTTGGGTAGCTTCAGTTGCAGACATAAGGATTGGGTTAGCAATTGATTCTGGGGTATTTGAAAGATTTCAAGGAACTTCCATTTGCTATCAACTCAACAGCTTGTATTTGTTATGAAATAACACTAAAAAGAGAACCTACATTATCTTTAAACTAAGCAAAATAAAATATGGCCCCGTCTTTGGAGTCCTGGTTTCCTAAAATTAAAAAAAGAGGAATTTATTAAATCATATCAAACATATATAAATTATACCTTGATAGCCAATGGATTGCTCACTCTCTGTATAATATTAATAGACTTTTCAATAAGTACATGGAAGAAATTTGATGTGCTTCTCTCTTCATCCTAGCCCATGAACTTTTAAGTTAAAACTAGAAAAAATATTTTCATTTGAGTGTTAAACTTTAAAATTGATCCATAGAGGATCAAAGCAGGGAACAACAAAGCAGGTTGACAACATCATTTTAAGCCTCAAAATCATTATTATGATGATGATCATCTTTATCTTCAGAAAAAATAACTGTCAGACATATTCTCTGATCTATAAGTATTAGCATACCTAAAGTAAGAATGTCTATCAAGAGGTGTATTTCTCTGCTGTAAACAAACAAACAAACAAAAAAAGGGTCAGATGGGCAAATATTGAAGTCCCAACAGAGCACTTCATGAACAGGAGCAACATTTCTGTGTGAAAATATGTCTGTGAGTAGGGAAAGCTGCATCCAATTCATGGCTCAATAATGTTAACTATTAAGATGTCCCTCAACCAATCATCTGTCAGTTTGTCATACTGTGGTGGCTTGTTCATTGCTGTAATGCTAGAATCAATGTCCCTGGTATTTCAAATATCAGCAAGGACAGGTTTCAGCAGCGTTTCCAGTCTAAGACAGTTTAGAAAGAAATATCTAGCAAACTACTTCTGAAAAATCGGCTAGTCAAAACCTAATGAATCAGAACATTTTCTGTTGTTGTTGTTCTTAGGTGCCATTGAGTCAGCTCTGACTTATAGCGACCCTATGTACAACAGAAAGAAACACTGCCTGGTCCTGCGCCAGCTTCAGAATCCTTCCTATACCTGAGCCCATCACTGCAGCCACTATGTGAATCCATCTTGTTGAGGGCCTTCCCCTCTTTTGTTGACCTTTCACTTTACCAAACATGATATCCTCCAGGGAATGATCCCTTCTGACAACATGACCAAACTAGGTAAGATGAAGTCTGGCCATTCTCCCTTCCAAGAAGCATTCTGGCTGGACTTCCTCCAGGACAGATTTGTTCCTTTTGTTGGCAGTCCATGGTACTTTCAGTATTCTTTGCCAACAGCACAACTCAAAAGCAGCAACTCTTCTTTGGTTTTCCTTGTTCATTGTCCAGCTCTCACATACATATGATGTGATTGAAAATACCATGGCTTGGGTGAGGTGCATCTTAGTCTTCAAGGAGACATATTTGCTCTTCAGCACTTTAAAGAGGTCTTTTTCAGGAGATTTTCCCAGTGCAATACAACGTGTGATATCTTGACTGCTGCTTCACTTGGTGTTGATTGTGGAACCAAATAATATGAAGTCTTTGACAACTTCAATCATTTCTCCATTTATTGTGATACTGCTTATTAGTACAGTTGTGAGTATTTCCATTTTCTTTATGTTGAGATGTAATCCATACTGCAGACTATAACCTTTAATATTCATCAGTAAGTGCTTCAAGTCATCCTTACTTTCAGCAAGCAAAGTTGTGTCATCTGTGTATCACAGGTTGTTAATGAGTCCTCCTTCAACTCTGATGTCATGGTATTCTTCATGTAGTCCAGCTTCTTGGATTTTATGTTCAGCATACAGAATAAATAAGTATGGTGAAAAAATACAACCCTGATGCATTCCATTCTTGATTTAAACCATGCAGTATCCCTTGTTCTGTTTGAACAACAGCCTCCTGGTCTATGTATAGGTTCCTAATGAGCATAATCAAGTGTTCCAGAATTCCCATTCTTCTCAGTGTTACCCATAGTTTGTTATGGTTCACACAATTGAATGTTTTTAATACTCAATAAAAAACAAGTAAACATCTTTCTGGTATTCTTTACTTCCAACCAATATCCATCTGACATCAGCAATTATATCCCTGGTTGTACATCCTCTTCTGAATTCAGCTTGCATTTCTGGAAGTTCTGTCAATGTACTGTTGCAATTACTTTTGAATTATATTCAGCAAGATTTTACTTGCTTATGATATTAATGATATTGTTCAATAATTTTCACATTCTGTGGTATCACCTTTCTTTGGAATGAGTACAACTATGGATCTTTTCCAGGCAGTTGGTCAGGTAGCTGTCTTTCAAATCTCTTGGAATAGACAAGTGAGTCTCTTCAGTATGGCATCTGTTTGTTGAAACATCTCAATGGGTATTCCATCAATTCCTGAACCCTTGTTCTTCACCAATTCTTCAGTGCAGCTTCGACTTCTTCCTTCAATACCATTGGTCCTTGATCATATGCCACCTCCTGAAATGGATGAACATTGACCAATTTCATTTGGTACAGTGACTCTGTGTATGCCTTCTAACCTTCCTTTGATGTTTCCTGCATCATTCAATATTTTGCCTATAGAATCTCAATATTACAACTAGAGGCTTGAATTTTTTCTTCAGTTCTTTCAGTTTGAGAAATGCTGAGTTCTTCCCTTCTGGTTTTCCAACTCCAGCTCTTTGCTTATTAGATTATAATAATTGGCTTTGTCTTCTCAAGCTTCTCTTTGAAATCTTCTGTTCAGCTCTTTTATCTTGTCATTTCTTCCATTTGCTTTAACTACTCTCTACTCAAGGGCAAGTTTCAGAGTCTCTTCTGACATCCATTTTGGTCTTTTATTCCTTTCCTGCCTTTTTAATGACCTTTTGCTTTCTTCATGGATAATGTTTTTGATGTCATCCCACAATTCCTCTGGTTTTTGGTTGTTGGTGTTTAATTAATCAAATCTATTTTTCAAATGATCTCTAAATTAAGGAGGGATATGTACAAGGTCAAATTTTGGCTCTCATAGACTTGTTTTAATTGTCTTCAAAATCAACTTGAACTTGCACATGTGCAGTTGATGGTCTATTCCACAGTCAGCTCCTGCCCTTGCTTTGGCTATAGATAATGAGCTTCTCCATTGCCTCTTTCCACAGATGCAGTCAATCTGATTCATGTTTACTCCATCTGGTGAAGTCCATGTGTATAGCCGCCATTTATGTTGTTGATAAAAGGTATTTGCAATGAATAAGTCATTGTTGTGGCAAAATTCTATCATGTGATCTCCAGCATTATTTCTATCACCAAGGCCATATTTTCCAAGTACCAATGATTCTTCTTTGTTTCCAACTTTTGCATTCCAATCACCAGTGATAATCAACACATTTTCATTCCATATGTTGGTAAAAGTCTTCTATTTCTTCATCTATGGCTTTTGTGGTTGGTGAGTAAATTTGAATACTAGTAGTATTAACTGGTCTTCATTGTAGGTGTATGATTATTATGCTATCATTGGCAATGTTGTACTTCAGTATAGATCTTCAAATATTCTTTGTGATGAAGAATGTCACACCATTCCTCTTCAATTTGTTATTCTTGGCATAATAGATCATATGGTTGTCTGATTGAAAATGGCCAAAACCAGTCTATTTCAGATCACTAATGCCTAGGTTATGGATCTTTGTGTGTCATTTCATTTTGACAAATTACAATTTTCCTAATGCACGCATTGTACAATCCATGTTCTGGTTATCAATGGATGTTTGCAGCTGTTCCTTCCCAGTTTGCATCATTAGCAAGTGGAGATCCTGAAAGCTTTACTCCATCCACATCACTAAAGTTGGCTCTGCTCTGAGGAGGAATCTCTTGCCCAGTCTTATTTTGAGCACCTTTCAACCTGAAGGGCTCTTCTTCCAATACTATATTGGACAGTGTTTCAAGGCTATTTATAAAGATTTCTTGTAACATATCAAACAGTGTTTCACTGCTATTCATAAAGTTTTCATTGGCCAGTTCTTTGGGATGAGGATGACCTCCTTCTTAGTCTGGAAGCTACACTGAAACCTGTCCACCATAGGTGACCCTGCTGGTATTTGAAATACTGGTGGCATAGCCTACAGCCTCACAGCAACATGCAATCCATCACAGTATGACAAACTGATAGATAAGTGGTAGAACATTTTTCTGACATTGTGCCAAATGATGAGCCCCTTGGGTTTGAAGACACACTCAGATCACAACAGGGTAAGCATTGTCTCCTCAAAGTAGCATTGACTTTAAGGACTTGGATGGAGTAACATTTTGAGATCTTCATTTGCTTATGTGGCACAACTCAAAATGAGAAGTAACAGCTACAAACATCCATTAACAATCAGAATATGAAATGTACAAAGTATGAATCTAGGAAAATTTGAAACTGTAAAAAATGAAATGGAACACTTGAAGATAGCTATCTTAGGTATTAGTGAGCTGGAATGGAATGGTTTTGGCTATTCTGAATCAGATAGTTGTAGTCTACTATACAGATAATGATATATTGAGAGGAACTGCATCACATTCACTGTCCAAAGAATATTTCAATCTGTCCTGAAGTATAACACAGTCCTTGATAGAATAATATCCATATGGTCACAAATAAGACCTGTTAATACAACTATTATTTAAATGTACACACCAACCACTAATGCCAAAGATGAAGAAATTGTAGATCTTCACCAAATTCTGAAGTTTGGATTGATCAAACATGCAATCAAGAGACATTGATAATTAATACTGATTGGAATGTAAAAGTCAGAAAAAAGGACTGTAGCTAGAAAATATGCCCATGGAGATGGGAATGATCTCAGATATCATAGGATAGAAAAAAGACCAAAATGCTTGTTAGAAAAGACTCTGAAATTTGCTCTCAAATGTAGAGTAGCTAAATGAAGAAAGTGATGAAGTTAAACAGCTGAAGAGATGATTTCAAAGTGAGGGTCTAAAACACAAAATAAAATAGTACAATGAAATGTGCAAAGATCTGGAATTAGAAATCCAAAAATGAAGAACTTGCTCAGCATTGTTCATGATGAAAGAACAGAATTAAAAACTCAAGTCTCATATTTCAATATTGATGGATTGTATGGGCAAAGCATTGTACAATGCAAGAACCATCAAAAAAGAAGAGGAAGAAGAAGAAGAAGAAGAAGGAATTCCTAGAATCACTGTGCCAAATATCATTTGTCAATATTCAACTATTCAGGAGGTAGCATATGATAAGAACAGATAATATCAAGGGAAGAAGACAAAGCTACCTTGAAGGCATTTGTGCAAAACAAGCCTTCAGGAATTGGTGGAACACAAAATGAAACATTCCAACAATTAGATGTAATATTGGAAACTCTCACTTGTATAGCCAAGAAAAATAGTTACCTGGTCAACTGACTCAAAGACAACCATAGTTGTGCCCATTCTGAAGAAAGGCAATGGAACAGAATGTAGAAATTAACAAACTATATCTTTAATATCACACACAAGTAATATTTTGCTGAAGGTAATTTAAAATTATTAAAGTAGTACATGGACAGGTGCTGCCAGAAATTCAAGCCAGATTAGAAAGAGGATGTGAATAAGGGATATCACTGCTGATGTCAGATGGATCTTAAATGAAAGCAGAGAGTAGCAGAATGATGTTCACCTGTATCTCACTAACTATGCAAAAGCTATGTGGAGCAAAGCAATTTACGGATAACATTGTGAAGAATAGGAATTCCAGACATGTTTAAAATTGGGAAGGTTTGCATCAGAGTTTTATCCTTTCTCCATACTTATTCAGTCTTTAAATGAGCAAATAATCTGATAAACTTGACTGTATGAAAAAGAATGCAAGGTCAGAATTAGAGGAAGAATCGTTAACAAGCTGTGATAGACAGATGACACAACTTTGTTTGCTAAAAGCAAAGAGGATTTAAAGCATTTCCTGATGAAGATCAAAAAGTACAGCTTTCAGTGTGAGTTACATCCCAACATAAAGAAAACAAAAATCCTCACAACTAAACCAATAAGAAATATCTTGATAAAAAGGGAAAATATTGAAATCTTTGAGGATTTTATTTCACTTGGATCCACAATCAACACCCAGGGCGGCAGCAGTCAAGTCAAGGGACTTATTGCATTGGACAAATCTGCTGCAAAAACCCTCTTTAAAATATTAAAAAGTAAGGTAAGAGGTAAGTATTGATTTTGGTGAAGGGAAAGGCAATGTATCAAAATCCAGTAACTAGCACAATAATACTAAAGAAAAGGAAGACACAGAGAGGTGCACACAAGGTAGAACAAAGATTAACACTTTTACCTTCACAATACTGCATTATCAGTAATAACAAACATTAATCTATGGGTGAATACATAGATATACAAGCTGAATGAGCAGGTATGTCTAGTCAAAGGGAATTACTCATGACTGTCTGTAAGTTTGGAAAATAATTCTACATACATATTTGTATATGTTATAAGAATGTCCATATATATCCTGAGACAAGAAGAACTAGATGGTACCTGGCTACCACTGTCAACCACTTGGAAAGGGATCAGAGTAGGAGATTCTGGATAAAGTGGGAGAAATATGTGGAACAAAACTCAAAATTGTAAAAATGATCAGGCTTAATGGTCTAATAAAGACCAGTGAAATCACTGAGACTATGATCTCTAGTCATCCTTCAGCCCTGGAATTGAACTCACTCCCTTGGCTTCCAGCAAAACAACAGGCATGCATATATGGTGAACATTTACACCAGGTAGGTACACTCCTTAGAACAATCAACTATGGGAGATCAAAAGGGCAGTATTTGCACAGGGAGATGGCTCAGACGGCAGGAATGCATAGAAAAGGAGAACACATGGAAAATGTAACCACAGGGAGGAAGTAGAAAGAAATTTGTTACACTATGAGGATTATAATCAATGTCATGAAACGAAATGTGTATTAACTGTTGTTTGGAAAATGAATTTGCTCTGTAAACTTTCACCCAAATCACAATTAAAAAAAAAAAAAAGAAAAGTAATAATGTCATCTTGAGGACAAAATTGCACCTGAGCAAAGCATGGTATTTTAAACTGCCTCATACATAAGTAAAAGTTTGACAATGAATAAGGAAGACCAATGAAGAATTGCTACCTTTGAATTATGGTCTTAGCGAAGAATATTGAATTTACCATGGATTGCCAGAAGAACAAAATTGTCTTGGAAGAAGTACAGCAAGCATGCTCCTTGGAGTGGAGGATGGCAAGACTTTGTCTTAAGTACTCTGAACATGATATCATGAAGGACCAGTCTCTGGAAAAAGAATTCGTACTTGATAAAGCAGAGGGCTTGTGAAAAAGAGGGAGACCTTCAATACGATGGATTGACACAATGGTTGCAACAATGGGCTCAAACATAGCAAAAACTGTGGGGATGACACATGGTGGGGCAATGTTTTGTTCTGTTGTACATAATAACTATCCCGAAAAGAGCTATGAGTCAGAAAACAATTTGAGGGCACCTAACAGCACCCATAACTGAAAGATGTTTCTATTAATTCTGTGGAGTCCCTGGGTGGTGCAAACAGTTAATACACTTGACTGCTGACCAAAAGTTGAGAGATTTGAATCCATCTAGAGGTGCTTTAAAAGAAAGAGCTAGCAATTTACTTCTGAAAATCAGCCATTGAAAACTCCCTGAGGCACAGATCTACTGTGACTGACATGGGGTCACCATAAATCAGAATCAACCAGAATTGACTTGAAGATAACTATTTATTAACTGTTCATTTTCTAACTTCATGTTCATTGTCTTAGTTAACTGATGCTCCTAAAATAAAATTCTACAAATGGATGGCTTTAACAAACAAAAATGGACTTAAAGCAGAGAGTTTGTTTTTTTGAGTGAAATATATGTTGGTACAAATCCTTTAAAAAGCCATTGAGTAGGTTTAAGTATCTTAAAACTATCCACAGATTTGTACCAGAAATTCAATTACTTGCTTTTATGTTAAAAATAATTAAAAATGTAGAAACAAGGCTCATATACAAAGATATTCACTGAGATATTATTCATAATACATCAAAATTTGTCAGCCTCAGGTGACATAGAGTAAGAGATTATTTACATGAACAGTGAAACATCTACTTGATGGACTAAGAAAATAATATTTATACAGATATCAGAAGGACATAGAAAATATGTACACTGGTTTTTAAAATGAGGAAAAGTACACAAAATTATAATTTAAGTGATCTATATTATACAAATCTAAATTTAAGATAAATAAATATATGGAAATATTAATAATAGTTGGTTTGTATGATATGATTATGAATGCATTTTACAATTTATTTCTGCTTTTCTATTTTCCAAACTTTTATTAATACACTTGTATCAGTTGTATGGAAATTTACTTTTTGGTGCTTCAACATTTAAAAATACTGGTGAGCAGCAGAGTTAGAAACTGCTGTAGAAACACTCTACATATTCTAGATAATCTATATAAGTATAATGTCCCTATTAGGTATTTATTTTAAGCATTTTTAATGTTTTCATCAAACATTTCACTTCCAGTCATTTCTTTATTTATCCAAAAATTTTGTAAAGCGCTTAATGTATGTCAGGTGCAATGATATGCACTAAGAATGCTAAGATTGCTAGTATCTTTTTCTTCTCTCAACATATTTATAGTTGTATCACAGAGGCTATGTATTGCAATATTCAATTAAAATAGAGTGTGATATAGGCATTATAACATGGAAAGTCACAGAGGACAGCTAACCTAAGCTGGGAAAGGAGGTCAAGAATTTTCTAAAGAGGAGATTGTTATGAGTCTTGGTAGCTAACACTTAGTACTTACAATGACTCAGCTTGTTTTCTTTATATGTATTAGCTTGCTTACTAAGTATAATAATCCAGGAATATTAATTTTATTATTATACAGATGAGAAAAGGAAACAGAGAGAGTCCATACTTACAAAAAGTGCTAAAATTATCATTTGGACCCACATAGTCTGGCTCCAGAGTTCCTAATCTTCTTAATCATTGACTTGTTAGTCAGGCATGGCATAGTTTAGGGAAAAAATACTTCAAACAGACTGAGAAGCAGGTAAAATGATAAGCAGGTGATAAAGCCTAGGGACACTGACATGTTGTGTTGCTGCAGAGAATTGATAATGCTAGACTATAAATAAAGCTTAGTAGGAGAGTGATGAGAAAGAAGGTTGAAAAAGTGGCAGGAATCAAATTAACCACCATGGCAACCAACAACAACAAGGATTCTTTAAGTAACCTTGAATTGGTGGAGAAACAATTGAAAAGGCTTTCAGCAAAGCTACATGGTCAAACATATTTTAGAAAAATAATTCTTCTGAATGAGTGGAATAGATTGGACATGATGGAAAGGTAGAGATGGGATGAGATGGAAGACTTGTTGACCCAAATTACTTGGATTGGGTTTTTGTTTGTTTGTTTTTGTGTGTATATAATATATTCCATTCATTAACAAATCATTCTTTTTTTGTTAACAATTGACAATTTTACATGTTCAGATGTTGAAGTCTAACAAACATAATGTCATTGTCTATTATTTAGGTACTCAGTAAAAATCACAATGATTATTATTGTTATCATTTCTAAATCTGAACATTGAAAGAATGATAGAATTTTTACTTAATAGATTGAGGGCACAGTTTTAATTCAATTTTGTTCCAGAGAGTTAAGCTTCTAATTTGTCTGTCCAATGTGTTCTTCTCATGATCCAGATTGATACAAACAAGAAACTCAATAAGTGTTGTATAGCCATTCTAATGTACTGTGTGAACTAGAACTGACAAGATAAGTTATTCATTTCAGTTTCCTAAAATCAAGGCAAATACCTTATAAAGCAGCACCACTTGGCCAAAAGAATATGTTATGCATATATATAGATATGAGGGGACCAGGACAGAGCAAGGAAGCAGCGGCAAGGATACAGGTAAGGATAGGGACCAGACCCTACCCCCTAAGCTATGGGAAAATGGGGTAAAGGAGAGAAAATCCAGGGGGGCCAGGACAGAGTGAGGAAGGAGCAGCAGGGATCCAGGTAAGGGGAGGGACACAGACCCCACTCCCAAATAGCAGGAAAGCAGCAGGGATCCAGGAAAAGGTAGGGTGGAGAAGTTTCAAATAGCTAAGGGAGACAAAGTTGTCTGTCGGTTTGTCCTATTGTGGTGGTGTGTTGCTGTGAGGTTTGAGGCAGTGCCACTGGGGTTTCAAGCACAAGTGGGGTTGCACATGGTGCACAGGTTTCAGTGTGGCTTGCAGACTGAGACAGACTAGGAAGAAGGAAGTAGCCATTCACTTCTCAAAGATTTGGCCAGAGAAAACCTTATGAATACCAGAGAAACACTGTCTGATACATTACTGAACAACTTTATGAATAGCCTGGGAACACTATCTGATACAGTGCAGGAGGATAAGGCACTTTGGTCTGAAGGCTCTCAAAATATGACTGGGAAAGAGCTGCATATCAGAATAGAACCAGCCTTACTCATATGGATAAGGTAAAGCTTTCGAGACCTCCATTTGCTGACGTAGCATGACTCAAATCGAGGAGAAACAGCTGCAAGTGTCCATTAATAATCAGAATACGGAATGTACGGAGTATGAATCTAGGAAAATTGGAAGCTGTCAAAATGAAATGGAATGTATAGATTGAAATGGAATACATAGATCTTATGTATTAGTGAGCTGAAATGGACTGGTTTTGGCCATTTTGAATCAGACCACCATATGATCTACTATTCCAAGAATGACAATTTGGAGAGGAATGATGTGGCATTCATCATCACAAAGGAAGTTTCAAGATCTGTCCTGAAGTACAATGCTGTCAATGATAGGATAATATCCATACATGTACAAGGAAGACCAGTAAATATGACTATTATTCAACTTTATGCACTGTTATGGTTACCTAGTGGCACTCTGACAGGAATATATCACAAATGGGATGGCCTTAACTAACAGGAGTTTATTCTCTTACCAGTTGGAGGCTTTAAGTCCAAGTTCAAAGTGCCAGGCTCTAGGGACTGTGTGAAAGCCCCTCAACCTTGGGGTCCAGCTCTGCCTCCTGCTCCTGGCCCACTGGAGCTAGATGTGTTTCTTCACTCAGACAGCTGCTGGCTGCCGAGGCTGATAAACCCAAGGTTGACAAGTAAAAAGGCACAGTCCCAATGTTACCAAACCACATGGAAGGCCATTCATTGAAGTCTGTTGTAAGTCCTAAGGTCGGCAGAGCATGGCAGGCTGCTGAATAACAACATGGCTACATGCAGTGTCCAAGCGAGCAATAAGCTAGAGACTATCCCCAAGGTTTCTGCTTGTATACAGGAAGCAGACCACATCCCAAAGGCAGCTACTCAGCTGCTTGTGGTAGATCCTACCATGGAGTTGATTGCCAGTCTCATCATGGGGGATAACTACCACAAGCTGCCCAGCCACTCAACCAGGCCCAGTCAAGTTGACATGCAAATTTAACTACCACATGCACCAACCACCAAAGCCAAAGATGAGGAAATTGAAGATTTTTATCACCTTCTGCAGACTGAAATTGAATGAATTGTGTAATCGAGATGTGTTAATTATCACTGGTGACAGGAATGCAAAAGATGGAAACAAAGAAGAATCACCAGTAGTTGGAAAATTTGGCAGTGGTGACAGAAATAATGCTGGAGATTGCATGATAGAAGTTTTCAAGAGCAATGACTTATTCATTGCAAATACCTTTTTTCAACAACACAAATGGTAGCTATACATGTGGACTTCACCAGATGGAATACACAAGAATCAGATTGACTACATCTGTGGCAAGAGACAATGGAAAAGCTCAATATCTTCAGCCAAAACCAGGACAGGAGCTGATTGTGGAACAGACCATCAACAGCTCATATGCAAGTTCCACTTGAAGACAATTAAAACAAGCCCATGAGAGCCAAAATATGATCTTGAATAGATTCCTCCTGAGTTTAGAGACCATGTAAAGAATAGATTTGATGCATTGAACACCAATGACCAAAAACCAGAATTGTGAGATAACATCAAGAACATCATCCATGAAGAAACAGAGGTCACTAAAAAGATGAGAAAAGAAGAAAAGACCAAAATGGATGTCAGAAGAGACTCTGAAACTTACCCTTGAGTGACCAGTAGTTAAAGCAAATGGAAGAAATGACATGATGAAAGAGAGAAGATTTCAAAGAGCAGCTTGAACAGACAAAGCCAATTATTATAATGAAATGTGCAAAGACTTGGAGTTAGAAAACCAAAGAGGAAGAACATGCTTGGCGTTTCTCAAGATGTAAGAACTGAAGAAAAAATTTAAGCTTTGAGTTGCAATATTGAAAGATTCTATGGGGTAAATATTGAATGATGTGGGAAGCATCAAAAGAAGATGGAAGGGATATACAGAGTCACTGTACCAAAAAGAACTGCTTGATCTTCATCCATTTCAGGAGGTGACATATGAACCAATGGTACTGAAAGAAGAAGTTGAAGCTTCACTGAAGGAATTGGTGAAGAACAAGCCTCCAAGAATTGATGGAATACCCACTGAAATAGTTTTAACAAATGAATGCCCTACTGGAGGCACTCCCTCAGTTATGCCAAGAGATTTGGAAGACAGCTACCTGGCCAACTAACTGGAAGAGATAAATATTTGTACCCATTCCAAAGAAAGGTGATCCCACAGAATATGAAAATTATTGAACAATATCATTGATACCACATGCAAGTAAAATCTTAGTGAAGATAATTCAAAAATTGTTGTAGCAGTATATTGACAGAGAACTTCCAGAGGTGTGAGCTGGATTCAGAAGAGGACATGGAACAAGGGATGTAATTGCTGATGTCAGATGGATCTTGGCTCAAAGCAAAAGAATACCAGAAGGATGTTTACTTGTATTTTATTGACTATGCAAAGACATTTGATTGTGTGGATCATAGCAGATTGTGGATAACATTGAGAAGAATGGAAACTCCAGAACACTTAATTTTACTCATGAGGAACCTGTACATTGACCAAGAGGCTGTCATTCGAACAGAACAAGGGAACACTGCATGGTTTAAAATCAAGAATGGAATGCATCAGGATTGTATCATTTCCCCATACTTTTTCAATCTGTATGCTGAGCAAATAATCCAAGAAGCTGGACTGTATGAAGAAGAACATGGCATCAAGATAGGGGAAAGAATCATTAACAGCCTGCGATACTCTGAGGACACAACTTAGCTTGCTGAAAGTGAGGATGACTTGAAGCACTTACTGATGAAGACTGAAGAATACAGTCTGCAGTATGGATTGCATCTCAATATAAAGAAAACAAAAATCCTCACAACTGGACCTCTAAACAGCATCATGATAAATGGAAAAACGATTGAAGTTGTCAAAGACTTCACATTATGTAGTTCTACAATCAACACCAATGGAAGCAGCATTCAGGACATTAGACAACATATAACACTGGGTAAGCTGTAAAGGACCTCTTTCAAGTGCTGAAGAGCAAAGATGTCTCCTTGAGGACTAAGATGCTCCTGACACAAGCCATGATATTTTCAATCACCTCCTACGCATGTGAAAGCTGGATAATGAGTAAGGAAGACCAAAGAAGAATTGAGGATTTTGAGCTGTCGTGCTGGCAAAGGATGCTGAAAGTACCATGGACTGCTAAAAGAACTTACATATCTGTCCTGTTGGAAGTGCAGCCAAAATGCTCCTTGAAAGTGAGAATGGCCAGACTTCCTCTCAAGTACTTTGGTCACGTTATCAAAAGGGATCATTCTCTGGAGAAGGATGTCATGCATGGTAAGGTGGAGGGTTGACAAAAGAGGGGAAGGCCCTCAACGAGATGGATTGACACAGTGGCTGCAGTGATGGGCTCAAATATAGCAAAGATCATGGAGCTTGCGAGGGACCTGGCAATGTTTCATTCTGCTGTGCCTAGGGTCACTAGGAGTCGGACATGACTTGATGGCACCTAACAGCAGCAACAACAGATACATATATATATATATATATATATATATATATATATACCAGACACGATATATTGAATACCAAGTAGTCAAGTCAAAATTTTAGATGAAGGCTATTATCAGTTAGAAATACTACTGTAAAATAGAATCCAAAATATATTTATCAAATTTAGGACTATGGAAAACTTGAGTGCAAAATACCAAAGGATGACAACATCTAGTGAAAGACAAACAATTTTATTTCTTAGCAACTAGTTGGCAGTCCAGAAAATAGATTAATATTGACGCACAAAGTCAAGTTCATAACAACCTAAAAGCTGAATATATTGAATGGGGAACAGTTTACTACTCTTTTAAGTGAAGGATATATTTTGCCTTTGCATCATCTATTACACAAGATAAAAGATGCAGTGAGAATTATGTACTTGGGAAAAGGCAAAAAGGCATATATATATAGACTGCCAAATCAGTAGAAAATTGTCCTTAATCAGGTTTCTATATCTAAAGTAACAAGTACTTCAGTTTTGAGTTGAGTTATACATTTATATTTGCTAAGAACAGTATAAACATAAAGGAAGTAGGGCTAATTTACTCACATAATTCCATGGCTTTATTCATTTTGAATTATTTTCTTGTGAAAAATAAGAAAAGGAGCAGTGGCTCTAGATTTTGGACCAAGAAGGGTGTTGCTTATAGGTTTTGAGGGGTCCAGTTCTCTTGTCTAAGTTTCTCTATGTATCAAATGGTAATAAAATAATCCCTATTATTTTTATGAGGATTGGATAAGTTGCTGTAAGAATTAAAAAGGATAATGCCTATTGATATGTAACTCAATGCCTACAACTGATAAAAAGAAGGACTTCTCTTCCTCCTATTCTCATTCTCCTTCTTTATCCTAAAAGCCAGAAAGGGATGGTATTTTGAATTTTGGAAACCAGGAATGTGAAAGTCATATTCAAATCCAAAACTATTATTATTATTATCATGTTTGTTTTGATATGTGTCTTTTCTTTATGCAAAAGTAACCTCAGTATTTTCTGTAGGTTGAATTGTTTTGCCTCCAATGTGAAACCAGTACAAAGTACCAAGAAAGTCCTTCTTTAAAATTATTTGTTTTTCAGGTTGATTGTATTATTTTTCTGATATTTAACACTGAGTGACTCATGTGTTAACATTGATCTGTCTTCTTTAAAATATGATTATACTTACAAGATAGGTTTCAAACCTTATATTTCTTTCATACAGAGCACTTTAAATATTTAAACAAAGCACTAATGGTATTTCAAATTGCAAAAGACGGAAAATCAGAGCTACTTCTGATGAAGTTGGGTCAGGAAGCCAGGAGCCCAGAACACTAAGCACAAATAACACACTGGGAAAACAATTACCTAAGAGAATGTCGTATTGGGCTATGAATAAGCTTATCAATTAATTTTCTGCAGAAGCCACACAAAAGTTAATTGTCAGTCAACTTGAAAGGCAGGAAACAGAAAGCCAAGGTCTTTGAGATTCAGGCTAGTACTAACTGACCTTAAATCTGATTTCCGGAGATGATTCTAATTATGGCTCAGCTACAGCTACAGAATATACATGAGTAGGACTTAACTGTCCACTAGAGAGAGAGCTTTTCCTGGAATCATTATATCAGTGTTTCCAGTCACTCACCAAACCATGTAGTATCCACCTCCCAAGAAGTACATTTTCATACACAGACTTTCTTAAAATTACCAAAACCAAACAAAACGCACTGCCAGTGGAGTTGAATCTGGCTCATAACGACCCCTCTTTGGGTTTCCGAGGCAGTATCACTACGGAAGTAGGTTGCCCAACCTTCCTTCTGAGGAGTGGCTGGTGGGTTTGAACAGCTAGCCTTCTGGTTAGCAGTCAAATGCCTTAGGTACTACGCCACCAGAGCTCTCTTAAAATTATAGATATATAATTTGCACAAATGATCTTTGGAATGGACCTAAAAAAACAAAACAAGACTCATTGCCAAATGGATTGCAACTCATAGGGACTCCCTCCTTGAGTTTCCAAGGCATTATCTCTAAGGAAGTAGATTTGCCAATCTTCCTTCCAAGGAGTGGCTGGTGGGTTTGAACCGCCAACCTTCTGGTTAGCAGTCAAATGCCTAGTGGCTTTTAAATACCTGTGTGGTATTGAGTGCTTACACTAAGAAATTAACCACCACCACTTCACTGATTTATTTGCAAATTATCTACTCAATTATAAGTTATTTAGCCATTTCCAGATGTTCATTAGTTATTGCTTATTCAGAGGACTGGCTATATTGGTCTTCATATATTTTTAGGTTTATTAGAGTGTGAACATATACTGTAATTACAAGATGCAAATGAGCAACCATCTGCAGATATTTCTCCTCCTCTCAAGGACTTTCAGATCAAACTGAGTCATATTCCCTGATGAGTTTCCCCTGGATTAAAGCTTTACTGCACTGTAAATGACAATAATTAAGATGCCGAAAATATAATGTTGCTTTGGAATGGAAACTTCCTTTTTTGTCCTTTTATCCTTTTAAAATAACTTCTACAATAAACAACTTCTTGTGTGATATGTTAATACGCTCTTCAGAACACCATTTTTAGTTATATTTTAAATGCACTATTATTGATAAATGAGCAATTTATTTCTAGGTTACTATTAGAGGACCAAAAATAGTAGCTAAAATATTTGATAATAATTCTTATGATAAAGATATATTTTTATGAATTAGTCACCTCAATGCATGTCTTTCTTTTTAGTACAAAGACTCATTCTATTTCCTTTACATTCTTATTTGCTTAATGGTTATTTTGAGAAATTATTTATTGGAAGTGACTATCATAGACAGGTCTTCTTGAAATTCTGTAGGTATTTCTGTCATAGCCACATATTTCAAATGGAACATTCAAATTATATCAGCAATTTAGTTCATAGAGAATGTAATTCAGACTCTATATATCGAGAGCAGAAAAATAGCTATAAATGAGCACAGAAGATAATGTATAAGGTTATTTATTGCAGTATTTTTGAAAGTGTAAATCTTAAAACCAAATGCCCAGATTTGTACTCACTAATTATCCTTCAGGATGTAAATGACTAAAGTATTTAAAATGAGGAAGATATCATTTTGTCCACACACACACACACACACACACACACGGACTTCTAAGATAAAGGAGGCAAAATTTGATATCACTTATAACAAATAAAGAAGCATTAAAAAGAAAGAAACATATACTCAGAAATAATATGTGTTTTCTAGGAATACCAGAACCAAACCAAACCAAACTTGCTACCATCAAGTCAGATCTGACTCACAGCAACCCTTCCTTGGGTTTCCGAGGCAGTAACACTATGGAGCCCTGGTAGCATAGTGGCTAAAGCCCTTGACTGCTAACCAGAAGGCTGCCGGTTCAAACCCACCAGCCACTCCTCGGAAGGAAGGTTGGGCAATCCTACTATCCGTAGTGATACTGCCTCGGAAACCCAAGGAGGGGTCACTATGAGTCGGGGCCGACTCACGGCACGGCACGTAACAACACCACCACTATGGAAGTAGATTGCCCAACCTTCCTTCTGAGGAGTGGCTGTGGGTGTGAACCAGCCTTCTGGCTAGCAGTTAAACACCTTAGGCACTACACCACCAGCGCTCCTTTCTAGGGATACATATATGTGTATATAATTGTAAAAAAATTATTCTGTAAAATATTTTATCAGAGAAAGAAATAAAAAATTTAGGATAATAATAACATGAGATTTTAGATTTATCTCTGATTTATTACATTATTGAAGTATAATACGCTTACATAAGTATACATGCCCTAAGTAAATAGCTTAATGGGTTTTCATATACTTAACACATCCATATAATGAACACCCTTTCATGTTCCATTCCAATCACAAAATATCCCTGAACATTAACTGTTACATAGATCTCTAACACCATAGATACAGCTTTCTGATTTTTATGTTAGATTAAGAGGATCATAGAATCAATATTTTTTTGTGTTTGGGTCCTTTGGCTCAACATCATGGTTACCAGATTCATCCATAGGTTCCATGTAGTTGCAGACTGCATTCTCTTTACTGGATACAGTTACTGCATTGTGTAAATCTACAATAATGTATTTATTTTTGTTTTGAATTTTGATAGTTTCCATTTTGACATTATTATAAATAGAACTTCCATGAAAATTCTAGCTCATGGGCTGTTCTTTTTTAAAACTGTGGCAAAAATACACATACCTAAAAATCACCTTTTTAATCATTTAGGAGTATACAATTCAGAGGCTTCTGGCACATTCACAGTGTTGTGCAACCATCATCACTATGTAGCTCCAGAGTATTTTCATTAATCACCCCCCAATATCCTTTATCCTATGAGCATTCACTCATTGTTCCCTCCTCCCCTTAGCACCTGGCAATCATTCATCTGTTATGATCTATGGATTTATCTGTTTTGGACATTTCATATAAATAGTATCAAGTAATATGCGATATTTTGTGTCTGTCTTCTTTAACTTAGTATAATGTTTCCAATGGATATCTGTATTGTAGCACATATCATTACTTCATTCCTTTTTATGGCTAAATAATATTCCATGTACGGTTGCACTACATTTTGGTTAACTTGATGTATGTATTTGGGGAGATGGACATATAAAAGCAGTGAAACGCCTGGGTCATAGTATATGCATGCATTCACCTTTAGTAGATATTTGCAAAATTGTTTTCCAAAGTGATTGAACCGGTCTACACTCTCAGCCACTCCTCGGAAGGAAGGTTGGGCAATCCTACTTCCGTAGTGATACTGCCTCGGAAACCCAAGGAGGGGTCGCTATGAGTCGGGGCCGACTCGAGGGCAAATAACAACAACAACAATAACACTCTCAATAGCAAGGTGTGTTCTGACGTCTCCATAGTCTCCCCAGTGCTGGATGTTTTCTGGCTTATTTTCATTTTATTCATTTATTGGTTATCTTGTTTTATCTTATTTTGTTTCAATTTTCATTTTCTTGTTAATTAAAAAAATTGATTCTTATTCTTCAGTTCGTTGGACATTTAAAAATACACTTTGTGATGTGTCTGGGTCTTTTTCTCATTTTTCTCTTATATGTTCCTATTTTTGCTGATTTGTTTCTAAGGTTTTCTATGTATTCCTTATTTGAATCCTTCATTGGAACTAGTAAGCATCTATAACTTTTATAGATGTTTTAGAGATTTTATAGATTGTGCTGTGAATTCAGTTTTTACATTTATCTATCTATCTATCTATTTATTTATTTACTTACTTATATTTTTATGGTGTTTCCTCCCCTTCCCTCTCACTCCCAGTAACTAGCAAAGAAGGTTTCCTTCCATATGTAAACCTTTCCTTGATTTCTTACAATAATGAACTAACACAATATTTGTCCTTCCTTGACTGATTTATTTCACTCAGTGTAATGTCCTCCAAGTTCATCCATGTTATGCTTTGTTGTAGATTCTACATTATTCTTTAGTGTTGCGTGGTATTCCAGTGTGTATGTACCATAATTTGTGTTTGTTTATATATTCTTTTGTTGATGGGCACCTAGGTTTTCACTTTTTTTTTTTTTTTGCTATTGAAATAGTGCTATGATAAACATGGGTGTATGTGTATCTTTTCTTATCCTGGCTCTCACTTCTTTAGGATAAATACCTAATAATGGGTTTGCTAGATCTAATGATATTTCTAATTCCAACTTTTTATTGCTTTCCACAGTGATTGTGTCATTTTACAGTCCCACCAGCAGTGTATGATGTATTGTGGTTACAGAATTTGGTAATTTTTTGTGTATGATGTGAAGTGGGAATCTAGCTTCATTTTGTCCATATATATCCAATTGATTTAACACCTCAAGAATGGAGTACTGTCATAAATCAGGAAATTCCACTTGAGGGCATCTTTTTGGATTCTATTTTGTTCTAATGCCCAGTTCATCCCTCTTGCTGCATAACCACATTTATTAATTAAAGCTTTATTATATGTTTTGGCTCTTGGTTGTATGTTATTCAGTTTAGTTGCTTTTCTTCAGGATTACCTTGGCTATTCTTGACCTTTACATTTCCAGATTAATTTTGTTGTTCTTGTTGTTAGGTTCTGTCGAGTTGGCTCCAACTCATAGCAACCCTATGCATGACACAATGAAACACTGCCTGGTACCTGCACCATCCTCACAATCTTTGCTATGCTTGAATCCATTATTGCAGTGACTTTGTCAATCCATCTCATTGAAGGACTTCCCCTTCATTGCTGGCTCTCTATTTTACCAAGCATGATATCCTTCTCTAGGGAATGGTCCCTTCTGACAACATGACCAAAATAGGTGAGATAAAGTCTGGCCTTTCTATCTTTCACAGAGCATGCTGGTTGCACTTCTACCAGGACAGATTTATTCATTCTTCCAGAAATTCATGGTATTTCAATAGTCTTTGCCAGCACTACAACTCAAAGGCATCAGCTTACCTTCAATCTTCCTTATACATTGTCCAGCTTTTCAAATGCATATGAGACTATTGAAAATACCATGGCTTGGGTAAGGTACACCTTAGTCTTCAAAGTGACATTTTTGCTCCTTAACAAAGAGGTTCCTTGCAGCAGATTTATCAAGTTCAATATGACATCTGATTTCCTGTGTGCTGCTTCTATGGGTGTTGACTGTGGCTCCAAGTAAAATGAAATCCCTGACAACTTTAATCTTTTCTCCATTTATCATGATCTTGCTTATTGGTCCAGTTGTGAGGATTTTCAATTTCTTTTTCTTGTAATCCATATTGAAGACCATAGTTGTTGATCTTCATTAGTAAGTGCTTCAAGTCATCTTCATTTTGAGCAAGCAAGATTGTGTCATCTGCATATCACAAGTTGTCGATAAGCCTTCCTCCAATCCTGATACCACATTGGTTTTCATATAGTCTAGCTTCTTAGATTATTTAGGATTATTTGCTCAGTACACAGATTGAATAATTATGGTGAAAGGATACAACCCTGATGTACAACTTTCCTGATTTTTAAACCATTCATTATCTCCTTGTTCTGTTTGAGGACAGCCTCTTGGTCTATGTACAGATTCCTCATGAGAGCAATTAAGTATTCTGCAAATTATCATTCTTCTCAATGTTATCCATACTTTGCTATGATCCACAAAGTTGATTGCTTTTGTGTAGTCAGTGAACAAGCAACATGTTTCTGATACTTTTTGCTTTCAGCCAAGATTGATCTGATATCAGCCATGGTATCCCTCATCATTCAATGTCTCCTTCTGAATCCAGCTTGCCTTTCTGGAAGTTCCCTGTCAGTACATTGCTGTAACAGTTTTTGAATTAACATTTCAATGGGTATTCCATCAATTCCTGGAGTCTTCTTTATTGGTCAATTCCTTCAATGCAGCTTTGACTTCTTTCTTCAATAACATTGGTTCTTGACCATGTGCTACATCCTGAAATAGTTCAATCTCAACCAATTGTTTTTGGTACAGTGACTGTGTATTCCTTCCATTTTCTTTTGATGTTTCTCGCATTATTCAATATTTTGCCCATAGAATCCTTCAGTACTGCGACTCGAGGCTTGAATCTTTTCTTCAGGAAAGATTCTTTTCTAACTCCAGCTTCTTGCACATTTCATTACAATACTTTACTTTGTCTTCTTGAGCTTCCCTTTGAAATCTTCCATTCAGTTCTTTTATTCCAGCATTTTCCCATTCACTTCAGCTACTCTCCTTCAAGAGCAAGTTTCAGAGTCTATGCTGCCATCCATTCAGGCCTCTTCATCCTTTTCTGTCTTTTTAATTACTGTTTGCTTTCTTCAGGTATGATGTTCCTGATATCACTCCACAACTGATCTGGTCTTTAGTCACTGGAGTTCAATACATCAGATCTATTCTTTGGATGGTCTCTGAATTCAGGTAGGATGCAATCAAGGTCATAATTTGGCTCCCATGGACTTGTTTTAATTGTCTTCAGTTTCAATATGAACTTGCATATGAGCACTTGATGGTCTCTTCACTCCTAGCCTTCTTTTGACTGATGATATTGAGCTTCTCCCTCACCTCTTTGTGCACATGTAGTTGGTCTGATTTCTGTGTATTCCATCTGGTGAAGTCCATATATATAGCCACTGTTTATTTTTTGAAAAAGGTATTTGCAATAATCATTGGTCTTGCAATATTTTTTTATGGAATCTCTGGCATCATTTCTAACATCAAAAGAAACTTTCTAACTACTGATGATTCTTTGTTTTCCACTTAATATTTCGATCACCAATAATTATCAATGTATCTTGATTGCATTGTCAGTCAATTTCAGACTGTAGAAGTTAGTAAAAATCATCAATTTCTTCATCTTGGCTTTAGGAGTTGGTGCTTAAATTTGAATAATAGTATTAACTGGTCTCCCTGGTAGGCATGTGGATATTTTCCTATCAGTGACAGTATTGTACTTCAGGACAGATCTCGAGATGTTCTTTTTGATAATGAATGCAAGGCTATTCCGCTTCAATTTGTCATTCTGGCATAGAAGATCATACAATTGCCTGATTCAAAATGGCCAGTACCAGTCCTTTACAGCCTAAGATATTAATCTTTATCTGTTTCATTTCCATTTTTAAAAACTTCTAATTTTCCTAGATTCATACTTTGTTCATTTCACATTCTGATTATTAATGGATAATTTGCTGTTTTTTTTTTTTCCATTTTGAGCCTGCCTTATCAGCAAATGCAAGTCTTATAACAGTAAGCTTTACTCCATCCACTTTATGGTTGACTCTGCTTTGAGGAAGCAGACATTCCTAGTCATATTTTAGGAACCTTCCAGCCTGAGGTATTCATCTCCCAGCCCTATATTAGAAAATGTTTCATGGCTATTCATACAATTTTCCAGTAATATTGCTATTCATAGTTTTCAGTGACCATTTTTTTTCAGACGTGCATAGTCCTGTCATTCTTCCCAGTCTGTCTTCATCTGGAAGATCTACTGAAGTCCGTCCACCATGGATAACCCCATGAAATACTGGTGGCATAGCCTCCAGCCTCACAGTAATGTGCAAGCCACCACAGTACAACAAACTGATAGATGAGTGATCAATACGAATTTTAAGATTCCTATAAAAATACCCACCAGCCACTCCTCGGAAGGAAGGTTGGGCAATCTACTTCCATAGTGATACCGCCTCGGAAACCCAAGGAGGGGTTGCTATGAGGCAGGACTGACTCGATAGCACATAACAACAACAACATACAAATACCTACTGCAACTTGTATTAGGATAGCATTGAATATATTGATTATTAAGGAGGAGTTAGTTTCTCTAAAATGTTTCAAATCCATAAATATGCTATGTCCCTCTCTTATCTATGTTTTCCATAATTTCTCTATTTTTTAAAAAACATATTATAGCATAAAGATCTTGTATATTTTTGTTATATTTATTTCTTGGTATTTATATTTTGACTGTCATTGTAATTATACTATTTGTGTGAAGCTTGTACATATAAATTTAATATTTGTATATTGACTTTGGTAGCTCTGGTAGCGTAGTGCCTGAGGCATTTGACTGCTAACCAGAAGGCTGGCAGTTCAGACCCAACAGCCACTCCTCAGAAGGAAGGTTGGGCAATCTACTTCCATAGTGATACTGCCTCAGAAACCCAAGGAGGGGTCACTATGAGTTGGGTACGATGCGACAGCACATAACAGCAACAACAACATATTGGCTAGTGGCCTTGCTAAATTTACTCAGTTATCTCATAGCTTGTAGACAACTCCAGGCATGCCATTTGATAATAACAACACTTTCTAATTTTCTAATTCATACTCACTTATTTTACTTATAATTTTGCATGGAGTAGGACCTCCACTACAATAGCAACTAAACTAAAACCCACTGCCATCAAGTCAATTCTGACTTACAGTGAGCCTGTCAGATGGAATAGGACCACCCCATAGGATTTCCAAGATTACGAATCCTTATGGAAGCAGGCTGCCTCATCATTCTCCTAGGAGTGACTGATGGGTTTGAACTGCTGACATTTTTTTTTTTTTAACAGCAGAATACATTAACCACTGCTCCACGAGAGCTCCTTCCAATATTGACTAGAAGGGGATAACAGTGTACTTTATTATACTATTCCAAATCTCTGAGGGGAATTTTTCAATATTTAATTAATGCATGTAATGTTGTAGGCTTACTTGGTAGTCATTATTTCTGTGTTAGAAGGTATTTAAAGAAAGACCACAAATGGGTGTTTAATTATTTCAAGAATATTTTCCTACATCTATCAAAATGAAACTATTGTATTTCTGACTTTTTTCTTAATATAGTAAATTTCACTGATTGATTTTTGAATGTTAAAACCAACCTTGAATTTCCAGAATATAAGCATCCTGTCGTGGTCCAATATCTTCTTTGTAAAGTGTTCCTGGATTTGATATGATAAAAAATGTAATCTACCTTCAAGGGAGAGGTTATTCTATAATTTCTTTTAAGATTCCTGCAGGTTTTGAATAAAGGTTATACTATTCTCATCAAAAGAGAAAGAAAGTATTACATCTTTCCCTATTCTCTCCATGATTTTGTGCAAAATTTTTGGCATTTCTTCCTTAGAATTTTGGGATACATCACTGGTGAAGTTTAGCTTTGATTTTCCTTTTTAGGAGGTTTTAAATAATGCATTTGATTTCCTTAGAGAGATGTGGTGGAACAATCGTTTAAGTGTTCAGGTGGGTGATAAATGAAAAGTGGGTGGTTGGAACTCACCAGAATTAATACGAATTGTTCAGATTACTTATTATTAACAAAATGTTGTTAATATTTTCACATTTGTATTATTGCTGTTTACTGTAGGGCAATTTGAACCCTCCCAGTAGCTTCGCTGGACAAAGACTTGGCAATCTGCTTTTGTAAAGATTACAGCCAAGAACTATGGGCAGTGTTACTCTGTCACATGATGCTAGTATGTATCAGAATCAACAAGACATCACCTGACAACAACTTCCTCTGCAGTAATACAAACTTTCCATTCTTGATATTGGTGATTTCTATGCATGCCTTCTATGTATGTCTTCTCTCTGTGTGTTTTTTTCTCTTGTTCAGACTTGCTAAACAAACAAACTTTTAAGACTGTGCTGCTACTCACTGAAGTAAGATTTGATCATTTTGAGACTGCAGACTTTGGTAAAAATCTTTAGTTTCCTCATCTTTGGCATCAAAGGTTGACTTGTAAGTATGAATAATAGCCATATTAACTACTCTTCCTTATGGGCATATGGATACTATCCTATCACTAACAGCATTGTACTTCACAATAGATTTTCAAATGTTTTTTTTGGTGATGAATATGATGCCATTCCTCTTCAATTTGTCACTCCTAGCATAGTAGACCATATGATTGTTCAATTCAAAATTGCCAATACCAGTCCAGACCAGCTCTCTGATGTATAGGATATTGATCTTCATCCACTTTCCATTTCATTTTTAAAAGCTTCCAATTTTCCTAGATTCATAATTTGTGCATTCCATTTTCTGATTATTAATGGATTTTTGCAGCTATTTCTTCTCCTTTTGAGTCATGCCACATCAGCAGATGATGGTCTTCAAAGCTTTAATCCATCTATGTCATTAAGGTCGACTCAATCTTGAGGAGGCAGATTTACCCAGTCATATTTTCAGTGCCTTCCAACCTGAGGGACTCATCTGGCACTATGTCAGGCAATGTTCCACTGTTACTCATATTTTCTATGGCCAGTTTTTCAGAAGTACACCTCCACACCATTCATCCTAGTCTGTCATAGTCTGTAAATCCTGCTGAAATCTTTCCAAAGTGGATGACCCTGCTGGTGTTTGAAAAAGCGGTGGCATAGCTTCCAGAATCATAGCAACATGTAAGCCACTGCAGTGTGACAAACTGACAGACAAGTGATAGGTCATTACCCATGCAATCCCTAAACACAGCTTTATTGTTTTACTGTCTCATATATTACTTTAACATTTCTGTTCCTTACAGAAACTTAGCTCTTAACTTTATTTATCTCACTGTTACCATATGCATTATTATTGCCAAGCAGTTCAGTTCTATATATATTTTAAACTTTTGAAAACATTATAATTATTTCACTCTGTAATCAATATTCCCTTGTATGTATCCATACACTTCCTTTTTCTGTTGTTCTTTATTCCATTTGAATAATCAGATTTCAAACTGAGATCACTTTCTTTTTCTCTAAAGAAATATCTCAGTATTTCCTTTAGCATAAATTCCATTTTTCTTTATTTTACTTTTGAAACAGCTTTACTAGGTATTGAACTGTAGGTTTTATGTGTAAATTTTAATCTTCACATTTTTAGTTAAACTTTACAAGGATTATGATTGGTGATTATACTTAATAACAAGAGTGTCTTAGAGAGCTGTGAATTATATCCTTCACAAAGGAGTGCTTTCTCAAAAGTGCCTTAGAAAAAGTTATCTGGCTTTTATTACCTGTTATAATTCAACTCTTTTACATACAGCATTTCAGATCCTACCAAAAATAGCTCTGAATTTCCATTTTAAAAATATTATTAGGGCTTACTGGATAAGATATATTGAGAAATTAGTAGCTTCTTTGTCACTCATTTATAAAAGTAAAACCACTTATTTACATAATTACAAAAATAATCTAGGGAAAAAAGTAAACATGGATAAAATATGATAAGTAAAAACCAAAACAATTGGTAATTCACAATTGCGTTTTTTTTCAGATGATATCCTTTCTAAGTCAATTTGTGGAAAATCAAAAATTGATCTCTGTAGTAAACACAAAAGTCATTTACCCATCACTTCTAGCTATTTAAACTAAATCTGCAATTAAAATAAAATAGCTATGTGTCAAATGTGGAATTAAATAGAATACCAAAACACGTGAAGTATATATTTTGCAAAAGGAATTTGGGATTGAATACAAATTACACTTTTCTGCCAGTTAAGGAAACTTTGCTTTAGTAATAAGCAGAGAAAAGGAACTAGTAGCTAGAGTAAAACATGAAAAGTCTTTCAGAGTGAAAAGTATTCAGTTTTAGCTCTTCTAATTTTCTTCTTATCTAATTTCATATCTTAAAATATCATCCAATTTAATAGCCTAACCTCATGTATGAATATAGTCTCTGCTAACTTTTCTTGAATTGTATGCACACATATATACACTTGGGGAGCTCTGGTGGCATAGTGCCTAAGGCATTTGACTGCTAACCTGAAGGCTGGCGGTTCAAACCCATCAGTCACTCCTCAGAAGGAAGGTTGGGCAAGCTACTTCTGTAGTGATACTGCCTTGGTAACCCAAAGAGGAGTCACTATGAGTCAGGTCCGACTCGATGGTGGTGTGTTTTTTTTTCATACATCTGGAACTCTTTATTCTCCTCTATAGAACTTTCCCAATTTGGAATGCAGACTACTGCCTTCAAGGCCTGCCATTTTTCAGTTACCAAAAGTGTTTATCTCCAACACATTTCATTTGATCCTCTTTGGGAATGCAACCAGAATCAGAGACATATTCAGCCTCCTAATTTGGTTACATGAAATTGCTAGGAGCAAATGCAATGACATAAGATATAGTAACTTAGAGACAGAGTTCAACTGTTCAAAACCAGAAAATAGTTCTTAGAGTGACCTTGGGCAAAAAATGGAAGACACAGTGTTAGGATCATCATACATTTGTATGTAGAAATAAAGCTAAATATAATCAGAGGCAAAAGAAAAGCAAAGGAACTACAACAACAAACAGATCTATGATTCTCAGAGGTTGTTTTTGGTGGGAGTGACACCATGTTGTGTAATGGTGGTTGCAATTTACTAGATTAGAGTGCATTGTGAAAATAGTAAAGTTAGGTGTAAAGAAGCAAAAAATACCCCCATTACTGGTCTCTCCTCACTGTAGAACTCTTTAGAGAATATGTAGCCAAAGGCAGAGGGATATCTAGTTAACAAACACAAGATGTTTAGTCAAGGAGCTCTGGTGGTGTAGGTGTTATGTAGGTGTTAACACAGTCAGCTGCTAACCGAAAGGTTGGCAGTTCTGTAGGAGAGAGACAGACAATCTTCTATAAAGATTTAGAGCCTTGGAAACCCTATTGGAGCAGTTTTACTCTGTCACTCCACCACTCATATTCAGTTAGTCTTACTGTGGTGGCTTGCAAGTTCCTATGATGTTAGAGCCTATGACACTGGTATTTCAAACACTCATTGGTTTCCCCATGGTGGACAGGTTTCAGGGGAGTTTCCAGACTAAGACAACCTGGGAAGAAGGATGGTGCCATCCACTTCTGAAAAAAGTGGCCATTGAAAACCTTATGAATAGCAAGGAAATACTCTCTGATATATTACTGGAAAACTTTAGGAGCAGGCAGTGTTTCATTCTATTGCACATAGGGTCATTACGAGTCAGAGCTGACTGGACTGCACTTACCAACAACAACATAGGGTCACTATGAGTCTAAATAGACTTAATAGCAATGAGTTTGGTGTAATGTTTGCTTAAGGGAACTTTCCATTTCTTTTACTCCTGGCTAGCCTGTTAGACTATTAATATTCAAGTTCCTTTAACACTGCTGATTTATCATTGCCTTGCAAAAAAAAAAAAAAAAAAAATGTCTAAATGGTTGCTCCCCTGCTACTGGTAAGCAAGCTCCTTAAACTTTACACCACAACTTAAACAATCCGACTTGTGCTCCTTGCTTTCTTTGATGCTAGCACTAAATTTAAGATTTATTTAAGCCAGTGACTTCTCTTTTCTTACTTCTACCAATGTTGACGATTTCATAGCAATATTTACATTTATATATAAGAAGGTGAACAAAATTTGAAATTCAAATTAAATATATATTATGAAAGAGCTAGTAAAAGCTTATATAAAAAAGGAAGATTTGCATAAAAATGAAGACATCGTATTTTCCAGATTTTATCTCTTTTGTTACAATGTTTTTCCCTTTTTACTAAGATATCAAAAAATTCCTTATTTGAAGAACTCAGATATGAATATTTGCTAAGTATTTCTCTTAGAAAGTAGAGATATTATCACTGTGGACAGTGCAATTTATTATCTATAGTAGGAGCTCTTTAAATATTTATTAAACTAACGCATAAGAGCTTTTGTAGTATAGTGACTAAGGCACTTGACTGCTAACCAGAGGCTGCTGGTTCAAACCCACCAGCCACTCCTTAGAAGGAAGATGCGGCAATCTACTTCTACAGTAATATCACCTCAGAAACCCAAGGAAGGGTCACTACGAGTCAGGTCCAACCTGAGGGCACATAACAACAACAACAACAATGCATGACAAATGAATGTGTATACAAATTGAATCAGCTCAAAATAAGAAGATAAATTTACCAAAATTCTAAAGCAATAAATTTGTTAATTCATCTAAGATGAGTTTAACTACAATGAAATTAATTGTATCTGATTTAATATCTGTGTGTCATCCTCGCTAGCAAACCTCATAGTTACACTTTTACCAAAGACCATATTGTTATATTTATTTCAAATTTAATATGTAGATTAATTGCATATAAATTATCAAATTTAATATTTTAATGCAAATTACTATAGTCCTTGGAACAGTTAGTACCTGCCCAACCTGATGCAATCATAATTCAGTGGAAGCCAGAGGACAAAGCCATAGGACCCTCACAAATCTCTGAATTCAAAAATGAGGTAAACTCTTGAAAACATGCTTTCATTCATCCTTTCTAGTTCTTTTCTTTTTCCTAGGAACTGGAATAAAATCATGTTAGCCAGAATTGTGGGGAAATAATACTCAATCCAAATTTTATGTTTTTCTTGGTTAAGTACCTAAGCCGTGGATTGTGCCATAGAGGAATTTAGAGTACTGGTTCTTCTACTTACTAGCACATACACTAATTTAGTTACCTTTTCTAAATTTCAGTTGTCACACATGAAAATTGGGACAATAATAATAGCTATCACATATTTTTATATTAAATATGACAATACATCAATATATTTTGATAAAATTTCTAGTTAAGCATTCAAAATAAAATAAAAAACAAAAATCCTCACAACTGGACCAATAAGCAGCACGATAAATGGAGAAAAGATTGAAGTTCTCAAAGATTTCATATTACTTGGTTCCACAATTAACACCAGTGGAAGCAGCAATCAAGATATCAGAGATGCATTGCACTGGGTAAATCTGCTGCAAAAGACCTATTTAAAGTGCTGAAGAGCAAAGATGTCTCTTTGAAGACTAAGGCACGTCTACCCAAGCCATGGTATTTTCATTCACCTCATATGAATGTGAGAGGTAGACAATGAATAAGGTAGACTGAAAAAGAGTTGATGCTTTTGAGTTGTGCTGGTGAAGAGTACTGAGAGTGCCATGGACTGCCAGAAGAACTAACAAATCTGTCCTGGAAGATGTGCAGCCAGAATGCTCCTTGGTCATGTTGTTGGAAGGAAACATTCCCTGGAGAAGGCTAGCATGCTTGGTAAAGTGTAGGGTCAGTAAAAAAGGGGAAGGCCCTCAACAAGATAGATTGACACTGTGGCTGCAAAGATGAGCTCAAGTACAGCAAGGATTATGAAGTTGGAACAGGACCTGGCAGGGTTTTGTTCTGTTGTACATAAGGTAGCTATGAGTCGGAGCCAATTCAATAGCACCTAACAACAACAGTATTAAAAATATTATGTATTAAACATTAGCAGATTATCTTCTGTCCTTAGTGTGGTCACTGATCAGCTAGCATCCTTTTAATGGTAAATTTAGATGTCTTAAATGACTTTATTTCACTTACATGTATGTGACTCTCTCCACCTATATCTATTTGTTTCTATAGATAGGCAGATAGATGGATAGATGGATACATACATACTGCCAAAGAAGCAAGGAGGCTGCATCTCCTGACCTCCTCTAACCCCATAAGAAGAAGACAGAATCAACATCAACAGCCCAATGCCTATTCCTGTGAGGCCAAACATGCTGCCTCTCTCTAGCCCTTTCATCAACCCTGACACCAATCATTCCTCTCACAGCACCCACCACCTCTTTGCTTGGTTCGATAATTCACTGCAGTGGCCACACAGAACTCACAGATTATGGGGTTTATTAGGGAAGCACCAGGTTACAATTCAAGTTCAGGAACAATGCTCAATCTCTCTCAGCCCGTCATCTCTCAGCCAACAGTCTCTCTCAGTCTCTCTCCCAGCAGTACTTGTCTCTCAGCAATGCATGTCTCTCAGCATCTCTTTCTCAGCAGGACATGTCTCTCAGGATTGTGTTTCTCTCAGCAGCACACCTTTTGGAGCCAGCAGTCAGAGAGAGACTCCTGCCTCTAGAAGGGCTCCTTTTGAGCCTGGTAGAGTGGCCAACTAATCAATCCCAACATCAAAATTCTAAACACCTGAGAGAGAGCAAACTTTCCAGAACATTGTTTTGTGCCACTCTCAACAGAAATACCCCAGGTGGATAACTTTAACAATCCGGAGCTCCTCAGTTACTCACAGAAAATTCCACCATCGAGTTTACAAAGACTTATGGCTAGAAAAACCACACTTAGTAACTTATTACACCACACATGCATACATAGATGATAGATAGGATTTCTTTACTAAACACTTATATTTAAAAAAATGACTTAAAATCTGTATGTAAAAATGTTGTTCATTTATTTTTTTCTCCAATAGACAATTGAAAATTACCATGAAAATTCTTTTCTCACAGCTGTTATTTGAGCATTACCTTTGGCCAGTCCTTTATCCTTGCTCTTTTTCAATCTCAAAAGAAAGTTCTGCTCTCAGAATATTAAGAATAGGTGAAGAAACAATGATGAGCTGCTAATGCATGACTGAGGGTAATTTTAAAAAGTCAATAAAGCAGTCTGAAACTTTCTGTGTTTATTACAATTACAACATCTTGGACTCAAATATATCAGAGTATACTGAAGTCCATACAATCCTGCATAAGAACTTGAGGTTCATTGGCCCAGAGTTAAGCTAGTTTAAAGTCATATTAGGAACATGGAGGAATTTTAAGGAATCACTGAAGCAAGTACAATGTTGAATTGCTTAACCATGTCTACAAAGGCAGGAATCATGCTTACAATGGATTTTCAGTAAAAAAAAAAAAAAAAAATTGTTATGAAGAAAGATCATTTTTAAAATTTATGCATAGGGTATATTTGTCATTTTGTATCCAAAAATTGTCTTAGGAAAGTAGAAGAAGGAAAGTGTTTTAAGTGTTTTCCAGTTTTGTTTCAGAACCCTTGGATTTGCTGGCCTAAGTTCCCTTTACCGGAAAGCATTCTATCAGTGTCACGTTGTGATGAAAGTATACAAAATAAGAGTTAATTTGAAAAACATAAAAATAAAATGATGTTAGAGCTACTCAACACACAATATTTCTGAGCAATTACTCTTTTATATTTTTCTATTAAATTTAATCAATGATGAATTATTTTTTTCATAAAATTTACATTGATTTTAAAAAGTATGATGAATTTTAAAGGTGTGTATAGTCATACAATTAGGACCTCTGGTAGCATAGTGCCCAAGGCACTTGACTGCTAACCAGAGGCTGGCGGTTCAAACCCACCAGCCACTCCTCGAAAGGAAGGTTGGGCAACCTACTTCTGTGGTGATACTGCCTTGGAAACCCAAGGAGGGGTCGCTATGAGTCGGGGCCGACTCGACAGCACATAGTAACAACAACAACAACATAGTCATACAAATTACAGTTTAAAAAAATCAACTTAGAAGGATACCAAATTTGCTTATAATTTTTCTTATTTTAAAAACTTCTGATGAGAAAATTCTATAGATGCTAACTGTATTCATGAAGATTCTCAATAGAAACAGAACCAATAGCATGGATGAACAGATGTTGTTGTTGTCAGATGCCATCAAGTCTGCTTTGACTCATAGTGACACTATGAACAACAGAAGGGAACACTTCCTGGTCCTGCACCAGACTCACAATCCTTGCTATACTTGAGGCTGTTGTTGCAACCATTGTATCAATCCATCTTGTTGAAAGTCTTCCCCTTTTTCACTAACCCTCCACTCTAACAAGCATGATATCTTTATCCAGGGAATAGTCTCTTCTGATAACATGATCAAAGTAGGTGAGAACAAATCTGGCTAATCTCACTCTCAAGGAGCATTTTTTGGCTGCACATCTTCCAGGACAGATTTGTTGGTTCTCCTGGCAGTCCATGATACTTTCAGAATTCTTTGTCAACACAATTTAAAAGCATCAACTCTTCTTCAGTGTCCCTTATTCATTGTACAGCTTTCACATCCACATGAGGTGATTGAAAACACCATGGCTTGGGTTAGGTTCACCTTCATCTTCAAAGAGACATCTTTGCTCTTCAGCACTTTCATGAGGTCATTTGCAGCAGATTTGCCCAGTGCAATATGTTGTCTAAGTTCTTGACTACTGCTTCCATCGGTGTTCATTGTGGAATCAAGTAATATTAAACCTTTGACAACTTCAATCTTCTCTCCATTTATCATGATGCTGCTTATTGATCCTGTTGTGAGGATTTTTCTTTTCCTTATATTGACATGTAATCCAACTGCAGACTGTAGTCTTTAATCTTCATCAGTAAGTGCTTCAAGTCATCTTCACTTTCAGCAAGCAAGTTTGTGTTATCTGCATGTCACAGGTTGTTAATGACTCTTCCTCCAATTCTGATCCTTCATTCTTCTTCATATAGTCCAAGTTCTCAGATTATTTGCTCAGCACACAGATTGAATATGTATGGGAAAAGGATACAACCTTGACATACTCCCTTCCTCATTTTAAACCATACAGTATCTCCTTGTTCTGTTTGAGCAATAGCTTCCTGGTCTATGTACAGGTTCCTCATAAGCACAATTAAGTTGTCTTGAATTCCCATTCTTCTCAATGTTATCCGTAATTTGTTATAATCCACGTTGTTGAATGTGTTTGCATAGTCAATAAAACACAAGTAAACATTTTTCTGGTATTCTTTGCTTTCAACCAAGATCCATCTGACATCAGCTATGATATCCCTTGTTCCATGTCCTTTTCTAAATCCAGCTTGTATTTCTGTAAATTCCCTGTCAGTATATTGCTGCAACTGTTTTTGAATTATCTTCAGTAAGATTTTATTTGCATGGGATATTGATGATATTCTTTGAAGATTTCCATATCCTGTTTGATCACCTTACTTTGGCATGGGTGCAGTTATAGATCTCTTCGAGTCAGTTGGCCAGGTAGTTGTCTTCCAAAGCTTTTGGCATAGAGGAGTAGATACTCCTCTATCTGTGCTCCAGCACAGCATCCATTTGTTGAAACATCTCAATGGATATCCCATCAATTCCTGGAGCCTTGTTTTTCACCACCTCCTTTAGTGCAGCTTTGACTTCTTCCTTTAATACCATTAGTTCTTGATGATATGCAACCTCCTAGAATGTATGAACATCAACCAATTCTTTTTGGTGCAGTGATTTGGTGTATTCCTTCCATCTTCTTTTGATGTTTCCTGCATCATTCAATATTTTGCCCATGAAATCTTTCAATATTGCAGCTCGAGGCTTGAATTTTTTCTTCTTCTTTCAGCCTGAGAAATTCCAAGCATGTTCTTCCCTTTTGGTTTTCTAACTCCAGGTCTCTGAACATTTCATTATAATAATTGATTTTGTCTTCTTGAGCTGTTCTTTGAAATCTTCTGTTCAGCTCTTTTGTCTTCTCATTTTTTTTTTTCCATTCGCTTTAGCTACTCTCAATTCAAGAGCAAGTTTCAGAGTCTGTTCTGCCATCCATTTAGGTTATTTCTTCCTTTTCTGTCTTTCTAATGACTTTTTGCTTTTTTCATGCATGATGTTTTTGATGTCATCCCCCGATTCATCTGGTTTTTGGTCATTGGTGTTCAATGCATCAAACTACTCTTTAGATGGTGTCTAAATTCAGGAGGGATACAATCAAGGTCATATTTTGGCTGTTGTGGACTTATTTTGTCTTCAGCTTCAACTTCGACTTGACTTCCTTATGAGCAGTTAATGGTCTGTTCCACAGTCAGTTCCTGGACTTGTTTTGGCTGAAGATATTGAGCTTTTCCATTGCCTCTGTGCACAAATGTAGTCTGTCTGATTCCTGTGTATTCCATCTGGCAAAGTTCAAGTTTATAGCCACAATTTATGTTGTTGAAAAAAGGTATTTGCATTGAATAAGTTGTTGGTCTTGCAAAATTCTATCATGTGATCTCCAGAAACATTTCTATAACCAAGACTGTATTTTCCAGCTACTAATGGATTCTTCTTTGTTTCTAACTTTTGCATTATAATCACCAGTAATAACCAACATTAAATGTTTGGTCAATTTGATACTGCAGAAATTAGTAAAAATCTTCAACTTATTTATTTTTGCTTTGGTGGTTGGTGCACAAACTTGAATAATAGTATTAGTTGGTCTTCCTTGTAGGTGTATGGATATTATTCTATCACTGACAACATTGTAATGCAGAAAGATCTGGAAATATTCATGGTGATGATAAATGCCACAGCATTCCTCTTTAATTTGTCATTCCTGGCAAAGTAGATCATATGATTCTCTGATTCAAAATGGCTAAAATCAGTCCATTTCAGCTCATTAATACATCGATCTTTATGCATTCCATTTCATTTTCAACAACTTCAAATTTTCTTAGATTCATATTTCATATATTCCATGTTCTGATTATTAATGGATATTTGCAACTGTTTCTTCCCATTTTGAGTAGTGCAACATCAGCAAACAGAGGTCTCAAAAAGTTTTACTCCATCCATGTTATTAAGGTTGATTCTACTTTGAAGAGCCAGCTCTTCCCCAGTACTATTGTGAGTGCCCTCCACCCTGAGGGCCTCATCTTACAGCACTATATTAGACAAAGTTTTAGGGCTATCCATGAAGTTTTCCAGTAATACATCAGGAAGTGCTTCACTGCTATTCATAAAGTTATCACTGGCCAATTCTTTGAGAAGTGGATGGCCTCTTCCAAGTCCGACTTCATCTGGAAGCTCTGCTAAAGCTTTCCACCATGGGTAACCCCGTTGGTGTTTGAAATATCAGTGGCATATCCTCCAACTTCATTGCAACATTCAAGCCACCACAGTACAACAAACTAGCATACAAATGGTAGGATGGATAGATAGAAAGATAGATTTTAAGACATTTGCTCTTGCTGTTGTGGGAGCTGGGAAGTCCAAAATCTGTAGGCCAGTGATTTGCCTGAAAACTCTGGAAGGATGTCTATTACAAAGTCTCGTGACAACATTCTTTTCTCTGGGAAAATTGTTGTATCTATTTATTTTTTTCTCTTAAAGTCTTCAATGTATTGGATAGAACCACTCACATTATGGAAGGTAAAGGTTTTTAGTTAGATTCAACTGAATGTAAATGTTAATTTCATCTACAAAATATTTTCCCAGCACTATCTAATCTGCTGTTGTTGTTGTTAGGTGCCACTGAGTCATTTCCAATTCATAGTGACCCCACACACAGCAGAATGAAACACCACCCAATCCTGTGGCAACTCCATGATCTTTGCTGTATGTAAGTCCATTGTTGTAGCCACCATGTCAATCCATCTTGTTGAAGGTCTTCCCTTCCTTTGTCGACCCTCCACCTTACCAAGCATGACATCCTTCTCCAGGGAATGGTCCCCTCTGACAACATGACCAAAGTAGGTGAGATGAAGTCTGGCCATCCTCACTTCCAAGGAGCATCTCGGCTGCACTTCCTCCAGAAGAGATTTGTTAGTTCTTTTGGCAATCCATGGTACCTTCAGCATTCTTTGCCAGCATCACAATTCAAAAGCATCAACTCTCCTTCGGTCTTCCTTATTCATTGTCCAGCTCTCACATGCATATGAGACAATTGAAAATATCATGGCCTGTGTCAGGCACACCTTACTCCTCAAGGAGACATCCTTGCTCCTCAGCACTTGAAAGATTTCCTTTGCAGCCAACCTGCCCAGTGCTACATATTGTCTAATGTCATGACTGCTGCTTCCATTGACCTTGATTGCAGAACCAAGCAATGTGAATTCTTCGACAACTTCAATCTTTTCTCCATTTATCATGATGCTGCTTATTGGTCCACTTGTGAGGATTTTTGTCTTCTTTATATCGAGATGTAATCCATACTACAGACTATGTTCCTCAATCTTCATCAGTAAGTGCCTCAAGTCATCCTCACTTTCAGCAAGCAAAGTTGTATCATCAGCATATCTCAGGTTGTTAATGTTTCTTCCTCCAATCCTGATGCCATGTT
>NW_006921610.1:712410-737149 GCF_000298275.1 Orycteropus afer afer
TATCTTCTGTGTCTGTGTTAATTGGTTTCCCTTTTCTTTGTTGAAGAGGGTCTGTGCAATCCTTCTGCCTAGTCCGCCATCTTGCCCCGCCCATCCTTCCACCTTCTTTTGATGTTCCCTGCATCATTCAATGTTTTGTCCTTAGAATCTTTCAATATTACAACTTGAGGCTTAAATTTTTTCTTCAAATCTTTCAACTTGAGAAATGCCAAGCATGTTCTTCCCTTTTGGTTTTCCAACTCCAGGTCTTTGCACATTTCATTATACTAATTGGCTTTGTCTTCTCGAGCTGCTCTTTGAAATCTTTGGTTCAATTCTTTTATCTTGTCATTTGTTCCATTTCCTTTAGCTACTCTCCACTCAAGGGAAAGTTTCAGAGTCTCTTCTGTCATCCATTTTGGGCTTCTTTTGTTGTATTTTTAGTGACCTCTAGTTTTCTTCATGGATGATGCTCTTGATGTCATCTGGTTTCCAGTCATTGGTGTTCAATCCACCAAATCTATTATTTAGATGGTCTTTAAATTCAGGAGGGATATATTCTAGATCATATTTTGCCTCTCATGGACTTGTTTTAATTGTCTTTAACTTCAAGTTGAACTTCCATATGGGCAGCTGATGGTCTGTTCCACAATCATCTCCTGGCCTGGTTTTGGCTGAAGATATTGAGCTTTTCCATCACCTCTTGCCACAAATGTAGTCAATCTGATTCCTGTGTGTTCCATCTGGTGAAGTCCATGTGTACAGCCATTTGTGTTGTTGAAAAAAGGTGTTTGCAATGAACAAGTCGTTGGTCTTGCAAAATTCTACGATGTGAGTTACATCATTATTTCTGTCACCAAGGCCAAATTTTACGACTGATTCTTCTTTGTTTCCAACTTTTGCATTCCAGTCACCAATGATAATTAACACATCTTGATTGCAAGTTCGGTCAATTTCAGACGGCAGAAGCTGATAAAATTCTTCAGTTTCCTCATCTTTGGCTTTGGTGGTTGGTGCATGAATTCGAATAATAGTCATATCAATGGATCTTCCTTTAGGCGTATGGATATTATCCTATCACTAACAGCATTGAACTTCAGGACTGATCTTGAAACATCCTTTGTGATGACAAATGCCATACCATGCATTCTTCTTTAAACTGTTGTTCTTGGCATAGTAGATCATATGGTTGTCTGATTCAAAATGGCCCAAACCAGTCCATTTCAGCTCACTAATGCCTAGGATATCAATCTTTATGTGTTTCATTTCATTTTTGACAACTTCCAATTTTCCTAGATTCACACTTTGCACATTCCATGTTCCGATTATTAATGGATGTCTGCAGCTGTTTCTCCACAATTTGAGTGGTGCCACGTCAGCAAATGGAGGTCTAGAAAGCTTTACCTTATCCATGTGAGTAAGGCTGATTTTACTCTGATAATGCAGCTCTTTCCCAGTTCTACTTTGAGAGATTTCTAAGCTAAGTGACTCATCCTCTTCCTCTGCATTGGACAATGTTTCTGTACTATTCATAAATTTGTGCAGTAATGTATCAGACAGTGTTTCTCTGTTATTCATAAGGTTTTCCCTGGCCAATTCTTTGAGAAGTGGATGGCCTCCTCCTTCTTCCTATCTAGTCTAATGTTCAGTTATTCAACTGGGCACCATAGTCTTGGCAAAAGGAAAAGTAAACTTATTAATTATACTTATTATAAAACATGTACAGCCTAATGCCATGCCCAAATCAAAGTTATAATGTCAAGAAAACCATTTGTGTGAATGATTGCATGTGTGTGTTTGGGGCGGGGGGTGTTGAAGGAAAGAAAAAAAAAAGAGAAAAAGGGAAGGGGAAGGTGAGATCTGTGTATGAAGAGTGAGTAGTATTTAAGTGGGATGATTACTCACTGCCATTGAGCTAGATCTGACTCATAGCAACCCTTCCTTGGGTTTCCGAGGCAGTATCATTATGGAAGTAGATTGCCCAATCTTCCTCTCAAGGAGTGTCTGGTGGGTTTGAACTGCCAGCCTTCTCGTTAGCAGTCAAATGCCTTAAGCACTACACCACCAGTGCTCCTAAATGTGAGTTGTTTCTGCCCAGTTTTGAACCAGGGATGTTTTGCCTGTGAGGTGAGCATGATAATCACTACACTATGAAAACCATAGGGAGAGGGGTGGAGAGTGAGCTCTGAGAGAAAAAGAAAGTGTCTTAAAGCTCTTTCACTTTTCTATATTCCAATAACTCTAAGCCTTCCTTTTTTGCAGCCATTCTATTTATTGTGTGGTTAATATACAATTATATGACCTAATTCACAGAATTGCAGTAGTCAATTCTTAGTTTATGTGTAAAAATGTCTATGACACATTAAATATTATGTCTGAGTATAATTGCTAAGAAGAGTGTCAGAGAGCCCAAGGCAATTTCCAAAGGCTTTACACAGGGATATTTCATATGAACTCTGAATGTCTATATTACTAATTTAATTATCTGGCATCTTATTATTGAAGCAGAAGCATGGTAGAGTGGAAAATAACAGAAGTATGAAGTTAAGAGTTAAAACCAAAATTCCAAAACCACTGTATTGAATCACTATGACATGATGAATTAAGACTTACCTGTATTGAAATTGTAGTTCTGATATATTACATGACTTCAAGCAAATTGCAAAATCCTTTAGCCTGAATTTACTCTTATGAGTAATAGATATAATAATATTCATCCCTTTGGAGCAAAGATATCATTTTGAAGACTAAGATGTACCTTACCCAAACAATGGTATTTTCATTTTCCATATATGCATGTGAAAGCTGAACAATGAATAATGAAGACTGGAGAAGGGTTGATAACTTTGTATTGTGGTGTTGACGAAGAATGCTGAAAATACCATGTAATGTCAGAAGAACAAACAAATCTGTCCTGGAAGAAATGCAGCCAGAAAGCTCCTTGGAAGTGAGAATGACCAGACTTTTTCTCACCTACTTTGGTCATGTTGTCAGAGGGGACAAGTCGCTAGAGAAGGATATCGTGTTTGGTAAAGTAGAGGGTTATTGAAAAACAGAAAGACCCTCTATGAGATTGACTCACACAGTGGCTGCAACGTTAGGCTCAAATATAGCAAACATTGTGAAGATGGAGCAAGACCAGACAGTGCTCTGTTGTCCATGGAGTCGCTATAAGTCAGAGCCCACTTAATAGCACCTAACGACAACACCCAGGAGGATACTGGTGAAGATTAAATGTATACATGGAAATGCATAGGTTAGCACAAATAGGATACTTAATAAATATTGGTTGTAATATGCAATAGTCTGTAGAATAAAGCATTCACTATCTTTTGAAAGGGAGCTCTGGTAGCGTAGTGCCTAAGGCACTTGACTGCTAACCAGAAGGTTGGCGTTTCAAACCCACCAGCCACTCCTCGGGAGGACGATGAGGCAATCTACTTCCGTAGTGATACTGCCTCAGAAACCCAAGGAGGGGTCACTATGTGTCGGGTCTGACTCTATGGCACATAACAACAACAACATCTTTTGAAAACACCTAAAAATCTCTTTCTTTGATAATGTGATCACTGTTTTTCCAATTTACAAGCAGAAGAGCAAATTAAGGAAAAAGGAAAAGATTAGAGAAAAATGAATACTTCCAATTTGATTCTAGTATGAGACTGAAAATAATGGCCCTTCATTCTGTCATTTCAAATATGAAATAAATTATGTTTAACTTAAAATATTAACTATTGTAGAACATAGTTTTTTAACCTAATATATCTCATTTCTGTATCATCTTTTCATATGCCGGGAAGAAAGTAACCCTAAACATCTAAATATGACTATGAATCATAGAATCTTGCCAAAAGTAAAACTGTCACGCTACAGGAGTTCCATTTTACATACACTCTAGTTATTTAACTTTAAATTTTAAAAACTGTAAAAATTATAAATGAATAAAATTATCTTTTTCTAAGATGAAAAATACACTATATTCTTGTTAAACTCTCTATTTATAGAACAGATATTTTAAACGCACACAGTGTTATACTTCAGTACTCCTAGATATTCCAAAATAAAAATGAGGTTAAAGGTAAACTACCAAAGATAGAGAAGGAACACTTCAGATCCACATTTATATCCCCTTTGGCAATTTAGTAATCTTTTGAACTGTGCATTACAGTATTTTCAAAAGAAAAACTACAAGCAAGATAACTATGATTAGTAAGCTGTGTTTTCTGTTGCTCAGAGCTCTCCAAAATTCTCCTGCTGAGCTGACATTTGCAAGGTTAGTGTACCAAAAAAGCACTTCTCCTTTCAAAAGCTCAAAGAAAATAATTTAAACATATCTTTTATAGAACAAGAAATAAAGATAATTAAAAATTGCATTTTATAAAGTGGAAATTAGTTACACATATTTTAATACAAATGTCATCTATAATTAATAATAAAAAAAATGCTTTCAAGTATTTCAATTGTATACCCACATTTGGTTTTGAATTTAAATTTAAATTTAAAAATAGAGAAATGTGTTTTATCAAGAGCATTTGCTGAAATAATCCATTTATGCAATTAAATTTGTAAATCATATTAAACTCCTAAAATGAAAACAAGTAACTAAAACATTTTATGTAGCTGCTCTGTTATTTACTCAAGATTGAAGTCCAGAAAAAATAGACATCTATATTTATGAACATCCTTTCTGATTAGAATCTGATAAATTCCCTATTAAAGAGTGTGGAGGGATATTCTGCTGAAAGCATGGTAGAATTATTGTGTACAGCTTCAGAAGGCAGAACTGGAATCAATCAATGCCCACACTGGGTAAAAGGATTTAAATTCAGCATAAGAAGACTCTTTCTGACAATTAGAACTCCTGAGAAGTAGTGATTTGCAAGTGTTCACCAGGAGACTGAGCCACTTTCAGGGACAGAGGATTAATGCCACAGCAGTGACCTGTCAGTTGCATGTGAGTCGATTCCCACTCATGGCCACCCTATGTGTTACACAATAAAACTTCACTCTGTAAGGTTTTTAAGAGTGTGACTTTTTGGAAGCAGATCCCAGCCTTTCAAACAAGGTACTTCTGGATGGGCTCAAGTCATCAACCTTTCAATTAGTAGTTGAATAGTCAGATGTTTGCACAACCCAAGGACTTCAGCTGTGACCCAGAGGTTCCCAGAGGGGAATATCACTGCACATTTTCATTAACCAGGTTAAAAATAAAGTTGTGTTGCATTAATTGGTGTAGTGCAGTGAATTATTTGGTAAGGCTCTTCATGGTCTTTGTGACTCCGGTAGATAACTAGGTAGAACTGTGCAAATGTGATGTGCTTATGGTCTACCAAGGGGATTGGATAGCTTCTTAGTAGTGTAAATACAGTACATGGCATGCATTTGGGGGTGTGATCCAGGAAATAAAGTGTATGTAACCCTAATTTTGGGAGTGGTCAGTTATGCCATCTTGCTAGGCATAAAAGGAGCTTTCCTAGAGGCAGAAAGAGGGATCTCACTGCCATCAAAAGAGATGAGCTAGAGGTGAAGTGGAGATGGTCTTTTGACCTGAAATCCCTGCACTGGCATGGCAGAGTGATGGTGGCAGTAGCAGTGGCAACAGAATTGAGAGACTGGCATGAGAGAGAGTGGTGGGTTTGCTGGCCCACAAAACAAGAAAACTGAGTGCCTTCAAGAGGAGCTTTGCTGGTAGAGTAGGTCCACCTATTGGCAGAGCTAAAAGAGCTTTGTAACACTTGCCTGAGCAGGGCAGAGGCTAGGCCAAGAGCCAGGGGCCAAAGAAAAGCTTTCTTGTAGGCATGGCCAAGGAGGCTGTCCTGATTGAGGAATTGTATCCTGAGCTTCTTGAACCTGAATTGTAACCTGTTACCTCCATAATAAACCCTATAATCATGAGTGAGAGCTCTGGTAGCATAGTGCCTAAGGCACTTGACTGCTAACCAGAAGGCTGGCCGTTCAAACCCACCAGCCACTCCTCAGAAGGAAGGTTGGGCAATCTACTTTCACAGTGATACTGCTTTGGCAACCCAAGGAGGGGTCTCTCTGAGTCGGGGACGACTCAACAGCACATAACAACAACAACAACAACATAATCATGAGTACTGTCTGAGTTCTGTGTGACCATTCCAGCAAATTATCAAACCCAATAGAAAAATAGTGAGCACAATGGGAAGGACAGTTGGTGTCAGATTAGTAAGAAGGCTGCAGGGTGTCAGCATGTCTGGATTCATAGAAATCTTTGGGCTCTTGATGTTGATCCTTTTCTTTCCCCTTTGTGAAGTTAGAGGAGGTCAGAGGATGCCACCCCACATACTCTCTTTGCAATTGACAAATGAGGAAGAAATGTTTAAAGGAAGAAAATCCTTTTTTTTTTTTTTTTTTATGCAATAATGTAGTAACCTAATGTTATTATCAGTGGAAAAAAATTCACCATAACATAACTATTGCAAATAACTATCTAGTCCTTGCCCAGTTGCTAACATATTTTATCTATTTGTATTAAATATACTATGTTTAGATTTTTTCCATCTAATAGATTAGGAATTTTTCTGTAAGTTCAACTACTCTTTACAGAAGTTGATGATAATGCAGTGATTATAGAAATTGTAATCATAACGCTTTAAATGATCAATTATATTAACTGAGTTCTTACATGACAGGCAATGTTGGAAGTATTTTCCAGGTTATTATCTTATTTAATCCTTTGCAGATGAGGTTATTGAGGCAAAAAGAGTTTAAACATTTCCTTAAACTATAGAGCTACTTAATGGTAACCAGATCTTTATATTAAATAGATCCTTCACCCTTTGGATAGTTATTAGGTGCTTGGCTTCTAACCAAAAGATCAGAAGTTTGAAGCCACCAACAGCTCTGCAGGAGAAAGACAGGGCAATGTGGTTGTGTAAATATTATAGCTTTGGAAATACTACAGGGCAGTTCTACTTTCTCACATGTAGTCACTATGAGTCAGAAAAAAATCTCAGTGGCACATAACAATAAAAACCAACAACTAATTACTATGCTATCTTAGAAATTGCTACTTCATATAAAGAACACACTATTGAGATAAGAGTTCCATGTTAGTAGTGATAGGAGCAAGAGTCAAGAAATCACTTAGTGAGTGTAAATGATTCTGCCAAGCATGAGGAAAATGAATTATTTTTTGGCTTCATGTCAAAGATGTGAGTTAAAAAAACCCATTAACCCATCTTTCCTCTTCTTTAACTAGTTTACCATGTTCTTTTACTGTCCTTTTTTATTCTCTGCTTCCAATAACATACATAAAACTTTCAGATAATTCTTTAAAATAAAAATTTAAGAAGTAAAATTGGAGAGAAATAATATAATGAAGGGAGCTCTGGTGTCGCAGTGTTTAAGGCATTTGACTGCAAACCAGAAGGCTGGTGGTTCAAACCCACTAGCCACTCCTCAGAAGGAAGACTGGGCAATCTACTTCCTTAGAGATACCACCTTGGAAACCCAAGAAGGGGTCACTATGAGTTGGGATCCATGGCAGTGAGGTTGTTTTTTTTTGTTTGTTTGTTTTTTTTTTTAAATGTAATGAAACATCAGTTAGCAATGCATTATAAAAGCCATACAGGAATCCTCTTCATATAAGAAATTCAACCATCATCATAGCATAGACATTTCAGAAATATATATGCTCCTCATTTCTTGAATAAATTATCTCTGATGCTGTTAAATATATACTTTCATGTGTTCCAAAACAAATAATAAACTTTTGAGAGTTCAGAAATACATTTAATGTATAAACTCCTTGATTTAGCAATATATCTGGGAATTTACAAAAATTAAAAAAAATCACGCAGGTAAAATGGCATAAATACAAATTTATTACATATTACTGTACTGTATGTAGTAATAAAATACTGGAAATAATCTAAACTGTTTATATAACTTATGTATATTGTTGAATGTTTACACAATTAAACATAGTAAAAGAGAAACTATGTAGTGATTTTGGATAATATCACACACCAATCCTATGAAATAGATATTATTGATATTACCACTATACCAGTGAGAAAACTGAAGTATATAGAGAATAAAAACATGTCCAAGGAGGTTTTGGTTTTTTGTTTTGTTTTGTGTGCCATGGAGTCGGACTCGACTTATAGTGACCCCTTCTTGGGTTTCTGAGGAAGTATCACTACAGAAATAGATTGCCCAACCTTATACCACCTATAAAACTTGGATGGGATTTTAATCTAAGCCACATAGGGTAAACATATGTCCTTATTTGCTGTAGAAATTATTACTGGCTCTTATTCACATTGAAATGAAATATCTGGTTAGGATGATACAGTAAATGGTCAACTTGTAGATTACATATAGTTGTCCCTCAGACAGGAGAAATGACACAAATGTACATTCTTCAAGCATGTAGTATCAGTTTTTAACTAAGTAATTTTTTTTAGTATCTTTCTACTATACAAAAATGATGTTTCCATATTCCACCATTACAATTCAATAACCATTTATTGATTCTGATCTTTCAGAAAACATTATATTTTGGATTTTCCTAATTTTCTAATGTTGGAAGCTTTCACTTATAATAATTACCTCCTATGTGTTTAAAATCCATTTCTAAATATTAATGTACCTGTTCCCTTCAGTTTTCTGACAGCCACATGGAAATTCATTATCTGAAAAACAGTTTTTTAGAAGGTGCCTTTTCACAGAACATGTTTGTGTGAATTGCTTGATATGGCCCTTCTAGCCATTGTCCTCCATTCTGTGATGTATTTTAAATCCCATTCTCCATGCCTGTTTGGGGTGGTGTGGTAGTTAAATTGATAATTTAAGTATATATTGCTAGATCAAAGTATCAACTTGGCTGGATAGCTAGTAGTAGTTGTTCCCTATAATGACTGGCAATCGACTCTGTGATGGGATTGGCCCTGAGCTACCGATTGTTAAAGCCATCCACTCAGGTTATTTCTGTTGAGGCAACACAGGTGGAATGTATCTGAGTCCTGCCTTGCTGGAGGGTATAATTCAAATCACCACCCTTAGCTTCTTGAGGGTATACCTACGAATCTCCTGGGAAAGTTCTCCCTCCTCTTGCTCCGGTTCTGTGTCTTGGTTCATTCTCATCTCACCCCTGGATTTGGGACAGCAGCCATCATCTGATCTGCTGATCAAGGTTCATCAAACCCCGAGAGTTGGGAGGATCCTCCAGACCTACTCACGGACCTGGGACTCACCAGCCTGCCAGTCTCCACCACTACTACGTGAGATGAACCCTTGGGTGTCTGTGAGTTCTGTGAGGCGTTACAGTGAAATACAGAACCCTAAGACTGGGGAAATTATTATTATTAGGAGGAGGAGTTAATGTCTGAAATGATGGAGTGGTACAGTGGTTTGGACATTTGGGACATCTTTAACTTACGCCTCATGGGGACTAGCCTTGTGCTGATCTTTCTGAGAAAAATTGTTCAAGCAATGCTGAAATGGTAAATTGATTCATTTGACTTTTAGACACTATTATGGCATCTAAAGTTTTCTCTGTTAATGTATGTGCCATATATATACATATTTAAAATTGTCTGTATTATTATATTAAAGTCTTCGTTGTGCAATGGTTAAGTGTTTATCTGCTAACCAAAAAGTTGGCAGCTCAAACCCACCAGCTGCTCCATGAGAGAAAGATATGGCAATGTGTACTCATAAAGACTACAGCTTTGGAAACACTGAGGGGACATTTGAGGGTGTTCTGGCAAGATGGCAGAATAAGCAGACAAGCTACTAGACCCTCTGCAACAAAGCAATGAAAAAACAATTGAAACTAATACAAAAGACTATCCTGGACCCCAAGCTTTGAAGGCAAGGATACAGAAGTGGATTAGATGTCAGCTAGTAGAAGAACCTGAATGGAAACAGTGAGAAAGGAGACAAATGGAGCTGCAGACTGCTGGCTATCCTGAGAGCACAACCATTTTGAATATTTCCTAGTAGCAACCTAAGAATTGGCTCTTCTCACTAAGGACTGCATGGGCAAGGACTGCATTGGTGTCTGACAACCAGAAATGAAAACAGTAAAGAAGGAGACAAACAAACCTATGGACCGCCAGTGGCTGTCTTGAAGGTGCAACCATTTTGAATATTCTTAAACAGTGTGGAAGCCATTTTGAATGCAAGTGGTATTCTTACCTGGACAGTGACCTAAGAATAGGTTCTGCTTGCCAAGGACAGGTCAGGCAACATTACCGATGGCTAGGCTGATGACTAGAAAGGTGTGATATTCTCCTTGTTACTCCTATGCTCCACACCCTCTTGGTCAATAGAGGTGCAGCCATACCTTGTCTCCACCCACCTTCTTGACCAGTAAGAATTCCACCCCAGTCTGTGCCCTGCTCCCCATACACCCCATTTTGTTTTTAAATTTTTTCTTTTTATCTTCCTGTTTTTTTGTTTTTTTTTCCTCTTCCCTCCTTCCCATCCCTGGTTCTTATTTTTTGTTTTCTTTTTTTTTTTTCTTCCTTTTTCCTGGTTCTCTTCTTTTTCTTCTTTCTTTTGGTTCTTCCCATCCCTTGATTTTCCTTTTGCTTTCTCATTTTTTTTGGTTACCATTCTTTCACTGTTGCTCTTTTCTTTCATTCCTCCTTCCCCAGATATCACTATGTAGTAGTTAAAATTGTATGTCAACTTGGCTGGACCTGGTTGAGTGGTTGGGCAGTTGGATATAATTATTCCCCATGGTGAGCTTGGTAATTAACTCCATGGTAGAATCTACTGGAGCAGCTGAGTAGCTGCCTTAGGGATGTGGGCTGCTTCCAGTATATAAGAAGCAACTTTTAGGAAGGTCTCCAGCTGATGGAATGCTTGAACCATGCATGTAGCTGAGTCATTGTTCAGCAGCCTGTCATGTTGCCCCGCTGATCTTGGGACTTTCAATGGACTTGAATTAATGACCTGCTGTGTGGTTTGGTAATATCAGGACTGTGCCTTTTCACTTGTCAATCTTTGGTTTGTCAGCCTCAGCAGCTAGCAGCTGCCTGAGTGAAGAGATGCCTCTAGCTTCAGTGGGCCAGGATCAAGAAGTAGAGCTGAAGACCAAGGTTGAGAGGTTTTCACTCAGCCCCTAGAGCCTGGCACCTGGAACTTGGATTTCTCACCTCCAAAATTGTAAAAGAATAAACTCCTATTTGTAAAAGCCATCCCATTTTGATATATGGTGTTAGAGCAGCACAGAGGTAACCAAACCATATGGCTTTTTTTTCTCTCTCTTTTTCTCATTATCTTTCTTTTATCCTTTTAAAATGTATTTTGATTTTTTTCTACTCAATTATTGCATTTTTAAAAAAATTTGTGTGTGTGTGTGTGTGTGTGTGTGTGTGTGTGATTGTCCCTGTTTGTTTATGCTGTTTGAGATTTTTGCTGTCTTGTTTTTATTTTTTGATGGTTTTTGATTCTTTTTTTTTTTTTTTTTTTGTCTAACTGAGTGGAAGACCAAAACCATTCTAGCACAACCCAAACATATCTATACCTCCTGCAGCCCCACCCATTGAATGAGGGCCAACACTTGCTTTTGCACCAGCTGACCAACAATAGATAGCTGCCAATATCAGCTCAACTTATCCTCAACTGCTCCTAATGGACAGCTAACAGAGATCTGTGCACTCACTCTCATTTTCTCTCACACCCACCAAGAGACAGGTGGTAAGTGTCTAAGTGCTAACTTAGAGGTGCATAGTACCCTGGTCACAAAGATATATCAGGACAAAATGAAGGGGAAAAAATGGTGAATCATACCAATTTACAGCCAAAAATTAAGCATAAATACAACATTACCACAATGTCTCAGGGACAGCAGACCATCACAGTCCACACAAAAAAGCAAGGCAAAGTAGTAGAAACAGGGGACCAGGATACAAACCCAGAAAACATCCCTGAGGAAGAAGCAACATTGGAACTCCCTGATGAGGAATTTGGCTACCTTCAATGTTGAGCTCTAGTGGCATAGTGCCTAAGGCATTTGACTTCTAACCAGAAGGCTTGTGGTTCAATCCCACCAGCCACTCCTCAGAAGGAAGGTTGAGCAATCTACTTCTGTAGTGATACCACCTCAGCAACCCAAGGAGGGGTTTCTATGAGTTGGATCCAACTTGTTGTCAGTGAGTTTGTTGTTTTGGGTTTTACCTTCAATGTATTGAGAAACAGATCAATAAAACACTGACAAAAGTAAGGAAAACTTACGGGCAGTTGTACTCTGTCCTATATGTCCTTTATGTCCACTATGAGTCTGAGTCAACCTGACAGCACACAACAACACTGTTATAAACCCCCCAAAATCCACTGCTATTGACTTGATTCCAACTCATAAAGACATTTAGGACAGAATAGAACTGCCTCATAGGGTTTCTGCAGTGTAGTAAATCACTTGGTATAGCTCTTCTAGCCATGGTCTTTGTGACTCCCACCAGATTACTGGGTGGGACTATGCAAATGTAAGGTGCTTGTGACTCACCAAGGGGATTGAATAGCTTGTTAATTATGTGAATAAGTTACATGGTACCTTTGTGGGGGTTGTTGTTGTTAGGTGCCATCAATTTAGCTCTGACTCATAGTGACTATATGTACAATAGAACAAAACACTGCCTGGTCCTTTGCCAGCCTCATGAGCCTTGCTATACCTGAGTCTGTCATTGTAGCCACTGTGTCAATCCATCTCACTGAGGACCTTCTCCATTTTTGTTGACCCTCTACTTTACAAAGCATGATATCCTTCTCCAGGGAATGGTCCCTTCTGACAACATGACCAAAGTAGGAGAGACAAAGTCTGGCCATTCTCACTTCTAAGAAGCATTCCAGCTGCACTTCTTCCAGGACATATATCTTAGTCCTTTTAGCAGACAATGGTACCCTTAGCATTCATCTCCAATACCACAACTCAAAAGCATCAACTCTTCTTCAGTCTTCATTATTCATTTTCCAGCTCTCAAATGCATAATTGGCAATTGAAAATATCATGGCTTAGGCTAGGTGCACCTTAGTCTTCAAAGAGACATCTTTGCTCTTCAGCACTTGGAAGAGGTCTTTTGCAGCAGATTTGCTCAATGCAATACTTCGTCTATTTCTTGACTGTTCCTTCCATTTGTGTTGATTGTAGAACCAAGTACTATGAAATCCTTGACAACTTCAATCTTTTCTCTATCCATCATGAAACTGTTTATTGGACCAGTTCTGAGGATTCTTGTTTTCTTTATAATGAGGTGTAATCTATAATGCAGACTATAGTCTTTAATCTTCCTCAGTAAGTAATGCAAATCATCCTCACTTTCAGCAAGCAAAGTTGTGTCATCTGAGTATCGCAGGTTGTTAATGAATCTTCCTCTAATCCTGATGCCACATTCTTCTTCATATAATCCACCTTCTCAGATTATTTGTTCATTATACAAATTGAATAAACATAGTGAAAGGATACAACCCTGACACACTCTGTTCTTGATTTTAAACCATGCAGTATTCCCTTGCTCTGTTCAAAGAACAGATTCCTGATCTATGTACAGGTTCTTCATATAACCCAATTATAGAAATATCCAAACTAAAATTAGCTTAAAAGACTATAAACAAGTAACCAGAGATGCCAATTTGTATGTAAGGACAAATACAAACCAAAAAGAGGGAATAAATAGTGTAGGTACAGAACTTCCAAATGGTGAGGAAGTCAAGACCCTTGTGAGATAGAACAGACTGATCTAAACTTGGGAAGAAAATTATAAATCACAGTGTAACCACAAAGAAAAATAATGAATCTTAACATCAAAATAAAAAAAAAAAAGAAGCACAAAGTTTTAGTTAATATTAAAACAGGGACAATGAAGGGAATGATTACAACATTCAAAAAAAAAAAAAAATGAGCTCAAAACAAAAAATTGTATGGAACAAAGAAATCAGCAACACCATGAAAATGCACATAACAAAAAGACAGCAATAAACTCATACTTGTAGATAATTATACTGAATGTAAATGAATTAAATGTACCACTCAAGAGATGAAGAGTTGCAGACTGGATAAGAAAACATAATCCATCAATATGTTGTCTACAAGAGACATACCTTAGAGAGAAAGACTAAAAATCAAAGGTCAGAAAAAGATTTATCAAGCAAATGGCAACCAAAAAAGAGCTGGAGTGACAATATTAATTTCTGATAAAACTGACTTTAAGACAAAAACTTCCATAAAAGATAAAGAAGGACATTATATAACGATTAAACTATCGATTGAACAAGAAGACATAACCATAATAAATGTCTATGCACTCAATGAAAGAGCCCAAAAATACATAAATGAGAAATTAACAGACTGAAAAGACAAATAGATGCCTCCACAGTAACAGTAGGAGATTTTAATATACTACTTTCAATGAAATATATAGTAACTGGACAGAAACTCAACAAAGATGGAGAAGAACTAAACAATACAATCAACCAACTTTAGCTAATACATATCTACAGAACACTTCACCCAATATACATTACTTTCCAGGGCACATGAGACATTCTCCAGGATAGACAATATGTTAGGTCACAAAGCAAGCCTCAATAAATTAAAAAAAAAAAAAAAAAAAAATTGAAATACTGCAAAACACCTTCTCAGATAACAGTGCTATAACATTTGAAATCAACAATAGAAAGATCAATGGAAAAAGAGCAAACACATGGAAACTTCATAACACTTTCCTTAAAAACTGCTGGGTGAAAAAAGAAAGAAAAAAGGAAATTAAAATATCAAAATTAGAATATTCCTTGAATCAAATGGGAATGAAAACATGCCATCACAAAATCTTTGGGACACAGCAAAAGCAGTGATCAGAGGTCAATTTACAGCAATAGATGTATACATCAAAAAATAAGAAAGAGCCAAAATCAATACCTTAATGTAACACCTCCAGCAATTAGAAAAAGAGAAACAAAAGATGCCTACAGTCACCAGAAGAAAAGAAATAATAACCATTCAAGCAGAAATAAATGAAATAGAAGATAGAAAGACAACAGAAAAAATTAACGAGAGTAGAAGTTAGTTCTTTGAAAATATTAATAAAATTGACAAACCACTGGCAAACTTAACAAAAGAAAAGAAAGGTGTAAATAACACAAATAAGAAATGAACTGGGCAACATCACAACAGAACCAACAGAAATAAAAAGGGTGATATCAGGAAACTATGAATCACTGTACTGCAACAAATTTGAAAACCTAGAAGAAGTGGACAGATTTCCAGAAACATAGTACTCATGTAAAGTAACACAGACTGAGAGGGAAAACTTGAACAGACCCATGACAAAAGAAGAAATTGAACAGGTCATACAAAAAGTTACCAACAACAAAGAAAGTCCCAGGCCACACTGTTTCACTGGAGTATTCTACCAAACATTCAGAGAAGAGCTGACAACAATTTTACTCAAACTATTCCAGAACATAAAAAAAGATGGAATCCTCCTAAATTCATTTTTATGAAGCAAGCAAAACCCTGATACCAAAACCAGGCAAAGACACCACTAGAAAGGTAAACTACAGACCAATATCCCTCATAAATACAGATGCAAAAAATTTTCAACAAAATCCTAGCTAATAGACTCCAACAGCATATAATAACCATTGGGATTCATACCATCTATGCAAGGATGGTTCAATATTAGAATAACAATCAACATAATCCATCACATAAGTAAATAAAGGAAAATAAACACATGATCATATCAGTTAATGCAAAAAAGCATTTGATAATGTACAATGCTTAGTCTTGATAAAAACTGTCAGAAAATTAGGAATAGAGGGGAAATTACTCAACATGACAGAGGACATATATCCAAAACAAACACATTATTCTCAGTGGAGAGAGATTGAAGCCATTCCCCTTACTAACATGATCCAGACAAGAATGCTCTCTGTCTCCACTTCTATTCAACATTCTGTTGGAAGTCCTAGCCAGGGCAAGAAGGCAAGAAAGGGAAATAAAAGGCATTTAATTCAGTAAGGAAGAAGTAAAACATCCTTATTTCAGATGATATGATCCTACACACATAAAACCCAAGAGATCCAGCAAGAAAACTACTGGAACTTACTGAAAGATTTAGCATAGTTGCAAGATTCAAGATCAGCATGCAAAAATCAGTTGAATTTCTTTACACCAGCAAAGAGGTCTCTGAAAAGGAAATAAGAGAATCAATACCATTTACAATTGCTACCAGAAAGGAGCTCTGGTAGAATAGTGGCTAAGGCACTTGACTGCTAACCAGAAGGCTGGCAGTTCAAACCCACCAGCCATTCCTTGGAAAGAAGATGGGGCAATCTACTCCTGTAGTGATACTGCCTCGGAAACCCAAGGACGGGTTGCTATGAGTTGGGTCCACCTCGACGGCACATAACAACAACAACCAAAAAGATAAAACACTTAGGAATAAATCTTACCAGGAACATAAAAGACTGGTAGAAACAATATTACAAAATACTACTTCAAGAAACTATAAGAGATCTACATAAATGGAAGGCCACACTATGTTCATGGATAGGAAGAATGAACATCGTGACAATGTCAATACTACCCAAAGTAATCTATGCATTCAATGAAATCCTGATCCAGATTCATCAACATTCTTTAAAAACCAAAAACCAAACTGCTGTCAAGTCAGATCTGACTCATGGCACCCCCTCCTTGGGTTTCCAAAGCACTATCACTACTGAAGTACATTATCCAATCTTCCTTCTGAGAAGTGGCTGGTGGGTTTGAACATTCTTTAGGGATATGGAAAAACCAATCACTAACTTTATACTGAAAGAAAAGAGACCTCAGATAAGCAAAGCACTATTGAAGAAGAAGAACAGAGTAGGAGGTCTCATACTCCCAGATCTCAAAACCTACACTACAGCAACAAAGTTCAAAACAGTCTGACACATAGAACAGTGGTACACAATTGAGAACCTGAAAGAGATATATCCCTATGGTCAGCTGATCTTTGACAAAGGGCTGAAATACATTAAATGGGGAAGAGGTAGACTCTTTAACAAATTGTGCCGGCAAAACTGGATAGCCATATGCAAAAAAAAAAGAAACAAGATCTATACCTCACACCATACACAAAACCTAACTCTAGATGGATCAAAGACTTAAATGTAAAACCTAAAACTAAACTAAAATGTGAAACCTAACTGAAAACTGTGAAGTGTAAAAATAAAGTTCATCAAAGGAAAAATAGGTGCAAACTTAGTGGCCCTAATTTATGGCATATATCCAGCATAACCCAAATGCACAAAGAGTAGAAGATAAACCAGACGACTGTGCCCTTTCAAAAATTAAATTCTTAGGTGCATCAAAAGAGATCTACAAAAGAGTAAAAAGAGAACTTACAGATTGGGAAAAGATGATTGGCACTGACATATCTGAAAAGGGACCTACTCCTAAAATTTATAGAGAACCCCAACACCTCAACATCAAAAAGATATATAATCAGCTAAACAGAAATTGAACAAATTTGTAAAAAAACAGATCTACCTTACAAGAAATGCTGAAGGGTGTATTTCAGATAGAGAATCAACAACATCAAACAACAACCTAATTTTTAAGACACATGATAACATATCCTGAAAAACAAACCATGAAAACAATTTTAAAAAATAAAGTGAACTTACAGCACTGAAAATAGAGAACAAGAGTTGTTAATCTGTAAATGACAATAAGTACAAAGCAAAAATCAGGAATAAATTATATAATTACAGAACTTCCAAAAGGAGAGAAAATCAGGAGGGTATGAAGATAAAATTGCCTGTTTAAAACTTAGAAATATAAGAATAAATTACAAGATAACCACCAAGAAAATTAATAAGGCTTCTAAACAAAATAAGAAACAGAAAATATATAATGACTTAGTAAACACAAAATCAGTAGCAATGAAGGAAATCTGTTAACAAAATAAATTCAGCATGGAAAAATATATAGAACAAAGAAATCATTAACACCATAGTAAAAAAAAAAAAAAAGAGAGAGAGAGAGAATGACAGTAGTAAATCATGCATATTGATCATTACATTGAATGTAAATGGATTAAATGTATCAGCTAAGAAAAAAAATGAATGGAAAAATAGATAAGAAAAGAGAAACCATCAGTATGCTGCATGCAAGAGTCTATTAGAGATGAAGATAAAAATCAACTATAAATCAAAGGATAAAAAAAAAAAATCTATCTTGCAAATGGTAACCAGGAAAGAACAGGAGTGTCAATATTAATTTCTGATAAAATAGGTTTCAAGGAAAAAACAGGATAAGGAGCAAAAAACGGCATTATATAATGATTAAACAGTCAATTGAACAAGAGGATATAACTATAATAAATATATACCCACCCAATGAAAAAGCCCCAAAGTGCATAAGTCAAGTATTAATAGAAATGAAAAAGAAACAAACAACTACAAAATAATAGCAAAAGACTTTAACACACCACTTTTGATGAAGGCTAAACCAACTTAAACTCAAAAAAGGTACAGAAGATCTAAATTTAAAAAATCAACCAACGTAACCTCATCAACATACACGGAACAGTCCCTCCAACAAAAATGCAATACATGTTCTTTCCCAGTGCACATAGATCATTCTCCAGAAGAGACTGTATCTTAGGGCAGAAAGCAATGAATTTAAGCACATCAAAATAATACCAACCATCTCCTTGAATAAAAATGCTACAAAATTTGAAATCGATAATATAAAGACCAGGAGGTGAACACCAAATACATAGAAACTAAGTAACACCCTATTTAAAAATTTCTGGGTAGTAGAAGAAATAAAAATTGAAATAAAAATTCATAGAATCAAATGATAATGAAGACAATATAACAAAACCTTTGCAATACAGCAAATAGAGTGTTCACAGGTAATTTATAGCAATAAATGTAACACAACAATGGAACACACTGCCCTCGAGTCAAATCTGACTCATAGCAACCTCTCTTTGGGTTTCCAAGGCAGTATCACTATGGAGCTCTGGTAGCGTAGTCCCTGAGGCACTTGACTGCTAACCAGAAGGCTGGCAGTTCAAACCCATCAGCCACTCCTCAGAAGGAAGATGGGGCAATCTACTTCCATAGTGATACTGCCTCGGAAACCCAAGGATGGGTCGCTATGAGTCGGGTCTGACTCGAGGGCACATAACAACAACTACAACATCACTACGAAAGTAGATTGCCCAACCTTCCTTCCAAGGAGTAGCTGGTGGGTTTGAACCGCCAGCCTTCTGGTTAGCAGTCAAGTGCCTCAGGGACTATGCTACCAGAGCTCCCCCTCGGAAACCCAAGGAGGGGTTGCTATGACTCAGGTCCGACTCAATGGCCCATAACAACTACAACATCACTACGGAAGTAGATTGCCCAATCTTCCTTCAGAGGAGTGGCTGGTTAGCAGTCACATGCCTTAGGCACTATGCCAACAGAGTCAAAAATGAAGGAAAATCAGCACCTTAACCCAGCAACATCAAAAATTATAAGAAGAGCAGTACAAATGCCAACAGTCTCAAAAAGAAAGGAAATAATAAAGATTCAAGTAGAAATAAATGAAATAAAACTAGAAAACCAATAGAATGAATAAATAAGACTAGAAATTTGTTCTTCAAAAAGATTAATAAAATTGACAAACCTGTAAGTTTAACAAAGGAAAAGAAATAAAACATGCAACTAGCATGAATGTAAAATGTAATGGACAATATCACAACCAAACCAACAAAAATAAAAAGGATAACAGAAAACTATGAGGAACTGTACTTCAAAAAACTTGAAAATCTAAAAGAAATGGACAAATTTCTAGAAACACAGGATCTACCTTAACTAACACAGACTGAGGTAGAAAATTTGAACAGACCCATAACAAAAAGCAAAACTGAAAAGGTCGTAAAGAAAATTCCAGTGGAAAAAAGTTCTGGCAGAGATAGCTTCACTGGAGAATTCTACCAAACATTCAGGGAAGAGCTGACACCACTTCTACTCAAACTATTCCAGAACATAGAAAAGGATGGAATATTCCTAAATTCATTTTATGAAGCAAGCATACCAAAGCCAGCAAATATTGTTGTTGTTAGGTGTCATTGAATCATCTCCGATTTATAGCGATGCTATGCACAGCAGAACAAAACACTGCCAGGTCCCACGCCAGCTCCACAATCCTTGCTATACTTGAGCCCATCACTGCAGCCATCTCATTGAGGGCATTCCCCTCTTTCGTCAACCCTCCACCTTACCAAGCATGGCATCCTTCTCCAGGGAATGGTCCCTTCCAGGCAAATACATCTCTACAAAAGAAAATAACAAACCACTATCCTTCATAAAGTTGGGCAACCTACTTCCATAGTGATACTGCCTCGGAAACCCAAGGAGGGGTCACTCTGAGTCGGGTCCAACTCCACAGCACATAACAGATTCTTCATAAACGTTGTTGTTAGGTGACATCAAATTGTTTTTCACTCATAATGACCCTATGTTCAACTCCCTGGACCTGTGCCATTCTCACAATTGTTGCCATGCCTGAGTTCACTGTTGCACCCACAGTGTCAATCCATCTTGTTGAAGGTCTTCCCCTTTTTCGATGACCCCACACTTTTCCAAGCATTACAACATCCTTATCTTCAACAAAAGCCAGTAGACTCCAACACCACATCAAATAAATAATACATTGTAATCAAGTAAGATTCATACTAATTAGGCAAGGATGATTAATGTTAGAAAAAACAATCAACATAATCCACTACATAAATAAAACAAAGGAAAAGAACCACATGATCATATCAATTGATGCAGAAAAGGCATTTGTTAAAATCCAGCACCCATTCCTGATTAAAAAAAAAAAAAAAAAAAAAAAATCTCAGCAAAATAGAAACAAAAGAGAAATTCCTCAACATAATTGAGGTCATATACACAAAGCCAATGATCCACATTATTTGCAGTAGTGAAAGATATTTGAAAGCATTCTTCTTACAAATGGGGGCCAGAAAAGGATGCCCTCTGTCACCATTTCTGTTCAATATTGTATTGGTAGTCCTAGTCAGGGCAATAAGGCCTGAAGGGAAATATAAGCCAATCCAAATTGGTAAGGAAGAAGTAAAACTATCCCTATTTGCAGATGATATGATCCTATACATAGAAAATCCCAGATACTCAGCAAAAAAACTACTTGAACTAATAGAAAGATTCAGCAAAGTAGCAAGGCACAAAATCGCCACACAAAAATCAGTTTGATTGCTCTGTATCAACACAGATAACTCTGAAAAGAAAATCAGGAAAACAATAGCATTTATAATAGCTACAAAAAAGATAAAATATTTAAAAATAAACCTACACAGAGATACAAAAGACTTATGCAATGAATACTACAAGAAACCACTGCAAAAAAACAAAAGAGATCTATATAACTAGAAGAATATACCATACTCATGAATAGGAAGATTTACCATTGTGAAAATGTCAATACAATTCAAAGTTATCTATGATATAATGCAATCCAGATCCAGATTCCACCATTATTCTTTAATTAAATGGAAATATCAATCATCAATTTTACATGGAAAGGGAAGAAACCATAGACAAACACAGCACTAACAAAGAACAAGTAGGAGGCCTCATACTTCCTGATCTCAAAACCTACTATACATCCATGGTAGTCAAACGGCCTGGTCCTGGTACAATGACAGACACATAAACCAACAGACCAGAACTGAGAACTCAGAAGTAAATCTATCCAAAGGGCCAAAATCCATTAAATAGGGAAGAGACATTCTTTTTAACAAATGGTGCTGACAAAATTGGATAACCATTTACAGAACGATGAAAAAAGATCATGCTTAACACCATATACAAAAGTACTCAAGATAGATTAAAGACCTAAAAGATAAACCATAAGCTGATAAAAATCTTTAAAGAAAAAATAAGGGCAAATTTAGCAGCTCTACTTTATGGCATAGAGTAGAAAATAACCAAAAAAGCACAAACAGCAGAAGGTAAACTGGCTGGGGACTTCCTAAAAAGTAAATACTTTGATGCATCAAAAATTTTATCCAGAGGAGTAAAAGAGAGCCTACAGATTGGAAAAAAATATTTGCTAACAACATGGATGCCAAAGTACAATCTTCAACACTTCCACAACAAAAAGATAAACAATCTAATTTAAAAGTGAGCAGAAGACATGAACAGACACTTTACTAAATAAAGATGGCTTTCCGGTAGCCAACAAACATATGAAGAAAAGCCTGTTATCTTTAGCTGCTAGAGAGATGCAAATTAAAACAACAATGAGATATCGTCTCACCCATAAATAATGTTGTTGTTGTTGTTGTTATGTACCATCTCGTGTCCCGACTCATAGTGACCCCTCCTCACTATGAAAGTAGATTGCCCAAACTTCCTAAATAATAGCAAAGGTAAATAAGACAGATAACAACAAATGCAATCAAGGGTGTGGAAGACTGGAACTTTCATACTGTGCTGGTAGGACTATAAAATGGTACAACTGTGAAGAATGTTCTGATACTTCCTTAAAAAGTTGTAAATAGATATGTTATGTGATCCAACAATCCCACTACTAGGAATATATCTTAGAGAATTAAGAGTCAGGACATAGATAGTGTGTGTACACCCATGTTTATTGCAGTATTATCTATAACAGCAAAGAGATGAAGACAACTGAAGTCCCCATCAATAGATGAATGCTTAAACGAAATATGGTACATATACATAATGGAATAATATACATTAAAAAATAAAGAAGAATATACCCTAGGAATAGAAATATACCTAGGAAGAATATACCCTAGATCAATGATAGATTTAGCTGAAGATTTTATATATATATATATACACACACATATATGTATGTATGTATATATAATGAAGAATCCATAAAACACTTCATAATGTAGATGAACCTGGGAGACATTGTGCTGAGTGGAATAAGTCAATCACAATAGGGCAAATACTTCACGAGTCCAATATTATAAAAATTCAAGTAAAGGCTTACAACAGAAATAAACATTCTTTATTGGTTACCAGGGATGAGAGAAGAAAGGAGAGGAAATCAATCACTAGATAATAGACATGTATTATTGTGGGTGAAATGAAAGACAATACACAATAAAGATATGATCAACTCAATATCACCAAGACTAAGGACAACCCAGAGAAGTACACAAGAGTTACACACAACCAAAGTGCATACTATTAAATACACAATGATGCAATATCACTGATAAGAAACAAAAATATACAAATGAATATGTAAGCAGACAGACAAGCTGAACAGGAATGAATAGAAGAACTGGATTGCATCCATGACCATATATAGCTTTGGCAAAGGATATTTCTACATACATATTTGTATGTGCTATAAATATATACAAGTATATAAACCCACCAGCCACTCTCCGGAAGGAGGTTGGACAATCTACTTCTGTAGTGATACTGCCTCAGAAACCCAAGGAGGGGTTGCAATGAGTGGAATCCGACTCTATGGCAATGAGAGTTTTTTATATATTACAGCAACCAGAAGGCAAACTTATAACAACTTCTTAGCTATAACCAAATAATACCAAAATAGTACCAACTAAATGAGGTAATAGGAGCTCTGGTAACATAGTGCCTAAGGCACTTGACTGCTAACCAGAAGGCTGGCGGTTCAAACCCACCAGCCACTCCTCAGAAGGAAGGTTGGGCATTCCTACTTCCGTAGTGATACTGCCTCGGAAACCCAAGGAGGGGTCGCTATGAGTCGGGGCCAACTCGATGGCAAATAACAACAACAACAACAACAATTGAGGTAATAAATCATTAGTATTGGGGTTTTAGTACCATAGTCTTTGGGGACAACTAATACAATTGGTATAACATAGTTTTCAAAGGTAATGTTTGCCATATAACTGTGGTGAGTAGTAACTTGGGTCTTAGAAGCTACTGAGATTGCATCTAACTTGCAACTATTGGTCTTTCTCCAACTGAAGCAAAGAAAAATGAAGAAAATAAAAGATGCATGAAAACCAATATTCCAAAGTTACTGGACTCCTCAACCCTGAGACCAGAGGAACAAAATGCTGCCCATCTACCACTGCTGAATTTCACAACAGAAAGTCCTGGATAGAGTGAGAGAAAAATGTGGAACAAAACTCAAAATCATAAAAAAGAAGACAACACTTACTGCACTGATAGAGACTGGGTGGATCCCTCAGACTGTGGCCCTTAGTCACTCTTCAAGCTTGAAACTGAACTCACCCCCCTGACTCACCTTTCAGCCAAGCAGTAGACAAGTGTGTATGGTGAACAATAACACTACAGGTGAATACACTTCTTAGAGCAATTTACCATACAAGATCAAAATAACAGCTTTTGTGCAAGGGTAAAACTCAGAAGACAAGGACAGGAAAGAGGGATGAATGGAAATGATAAACACAGGGAGGATGTGGGAAGAATGCTGTTACATGTATAGATCACAAACAATGTCCTGAAACAAAATGTGTATGAATTGTTAAATGGAAAAAAAAACTCATGGGTTTCTGAATAAAACAAATGCAAAAAAGTAAAGGAGAATTTAGTTATATGAAATCAGTACCTTGAGGAGTCACCATTAATCAAGGTTTCTTTACAAATTATCATACTATGTGTGTACTTGTTCTTTTGCATTTTATTTTTTATTTTTTTTAGGATTTGGGTGAAGATTTACAGAGTAAATTCACTTTTCATACAGCAGTTCACATATACTTTGTCTCATGTCATT